>NC_090648.1:63157819-63290319 GCF_040937935.1 Hyperolius riggenbachi
CCTCCACTCAAGTCAGCAGAACCAAAATCTGCAGCATTCTACTCAGTAGATCCATCAACTCCTGATGAATTTGCTCTTTTAATAAGCAAATTGAAATAGGGAAAAAAAAGGAGCAAAAGGGCAGCAACCAGTTAGAATCCTTGTTTTGCTCATCATCTGAAATGTGATTGGTTAAGCAGGGCAGCTGCTCCATAGTCTATGAACCTCTGTCCGTTGGTCAGCATGCTTTGCCTGATTTTGTTGTGTGTCCCATAAGACTTCATCATGGCCAGCAGAGCATTTTTACCTTCTCTGTCACTGTATGGAGCCTCACCCCCTCTTCCTTCTGCAGGGCTGCTGTGTGTAACGTGTACAGATATGGCCGTGTTGGCTGGGAACAATGGAGAGACGTGCTACAGCAAATATGGGGCCGTGTCCCTGAAGTCCAAGTTCTGCCATGAAATGGTGAGTGGTGCCTCTGTTACAATCTGCTGACTGCTGCTCTCCCTTCCACCTGCTTCTACAGTCACAATGCCCTGCAGCCTCCAGTCACTTCCAGGCAGCGGCTTACCGGGTTTGATGAGTAAAGGGAGATTTTTGCATCAGAACACTTTATAGGCCATCTTATACCAAAAATAACACGCCCTGTAGGTTTAAAGAACAACAGAACTGCAAAGAATATGGAGGCTGCCATATGTATTTCCTTATGAACAATACCAGTTGCCTGGCAGCCCTGCTGATCTATTTGGCTGCAGTAGTGTCTGAATAACACCAGTAACAAGCATGCAGCTAATCTTATCAGATCTGACAATGTCAGAAACACCTGATGTGCTGCATGCTTGTTCAGGGTCTATGGCTAAAAGTATTAAATGCAGAGGATTAGCTTGACAGCCAGGTAACTGGTATTGCTTAAAAGGAAATAAATATGGCAGCCTTTGTATCCATCTCACTTCAGTTGTCCTCTGAGGTTAAAGGGAATCCAAAGTAAGAGACATATGGAGGTTGACATGTATGTTTACTTTTTTTATAATGCACGTTGCCTGGCTATCCTGCTGATCCTCTGCCTCTAATACTTTTAGCCATAGACCCTGAACAAGCATGGAGATCAGATGATTGACTGGATGGTTGTTTCAGGTGTGGGATTCAGACACTACTGATTAGAAAGATCAGCAGCAGGACAGCCAGACAAGGGACATTGTTTAAAAGGAAGGAAATATGGCAGCCTCCATATTCCACCCACTTCGGGTTCCCTTCAATGTATAGGAGCTAGGACTGGCCAGAACGAGGCAGTAGCTGTGCAGCCCTAGTTGCAGACAACTGGGAGTATAGGAGACAGTACACTCCGGTACTCAGTTGATGAGGGCACCTGTGTACTAGAAGAGCTGAGCTGGTCAGCACTAGCCCTGTGGTGTTTGTTTGTTTTTGTTACTGAGCATGTGCTAGTGGCTGCAGCTCTGCTGCTTTGAGATCTGTACCGGTCTGTGAATGACAACTATTGCATATGCTGTAAGTCACCAGGATGTGGCAGCAGCTGGTGGAGATTGGTGTGCCCAGTCCCCCCCTCCCAATGATATGGACTTAAAGGGGCAATATGGCGAAAAAATAAAAATTTAAAATATGTGCAACCATAGGCAAATGAGAAGTACAGTTTTTTCCAGAGTAAAATGAGTCATAAATTACTTTTCTCCTATGTTGCTGTCACATACAGTAGGTTGCAGAAATCTGACAGAAGTGACAGGTTTTGGACTAGTTTTAGGGGATTCTCAGCAAGGCTTTTATTCTTCATAAAGATATTCCTTAAAAAGGATTTAAACTATGATATGATGCTGGACGGCTTCCCTGCTCGCTACCCAGTTTTTTGGCAGTTGGACAGAGCAACTGCCATTCACTAAGTGCTTTTGAAAATAAATAAATCCCTGAGAATCTCCCATGAAGGGATGGGCTGGTCCAAAACCTGTCACTTCTCAGAATCAGAATCAGAATCATTTATTTCGCCAAGTGCGACCGAGGTCGAACCCGGAATTGGTTGTGGTTCACATGGCAATGGCAACATACAATAGACAGTAACATAAGCATAACAAACACAAGCGAGACAGAAAATAACGATAATACAGCAAGACAGGCAATAGTCCATCGAGACAGGCAGTGCCTACACATTTTTGACGGTCTATGCAGTACAATATGCGGTTTGCTTCAAGCAGAAATCTTCCGTGTTTGGATGTTGTGCTGCTCCTGGATAAGTAAGTTAAATGAAAAGAGTCCAAGAGGAGCACCAGGGTAATAGCTGGGTTCTTTACAGGCCCTGGCTCCAGTGTGCCCTTGACCGGGCTGATTGGCTAAGTTGGCCTGTGCGGCTGGCTTGCCGACGAGAGGCAGGAGTTCAGCAGGAGGGCTGCTTGGGGAAAAAAGGTGTCCCTACGCCTGTTAGTCTTAGAGCGGGTGGTCCTGTAGCGTCGGCCCGATGGGAGGAGCTTAAAGAAGCAGCAGCCTGGGTGGGATGGGTCCTGGGAGATCCTGCTAGCCCTTGTTTTCATTCTGGTGGTGTAGAGGAGGTCTAGCGGCGGCAGAGGAGAGCCGATGATCCTTTCCGCTGAGCTGATAACTCTTTGAAGCTTGTACTTGTCACTAGCGGTTGCTCTTGCATACCACACGATAATGGCGGAGCAAAGGGTAGCTTCAATAGTGGCAGTGTAGAAGCTGGACAGCAGCTTCTGAGGCATACCAAATTTTTTCAATTGGCGCAAGAAGAATAGTCTCTGTTGAGCCTTCTTCTGGATTTTGGAGGTGTTCTGCGCCCACCTTAGGTCGCTCGTTAGGGTTGTGCCCAGGAACCTAACGCTGGGGACCCTGGACACTTCAATCTCGTTGATGAAGATTGGTTGTTGTGTGGGGGAGTGTCTCCTGAAGTCCAAGATCAATTCCACTGTTTTGGCTGCATTTAGGACAAGCTTGTTGTCCTCGCACCATCTGCCGATTCTCTCGGTCTCGCTTCGATAATCGTGTTCCCCCGCCTCCCCTATGAGCCCAATGATAGTGGTATCGTCCGCAAATTTGATGACCTTTACGGAGTCCGCGGAGGAGGTACAGTTGTTGGTGTACAATGAGAACAGGAGAGGTGACAGAACACACCCCTGCGGAGCACCTGTGTTGGTCGTACTCACAGTGGAGAAGCAGTTGCCGAGCTTCACCTGTTGTGTCCTGTTTGAGAGGAAGTCCTTTACCCACGCACAGAGTGTGGTGCCGGCTCCAAGATGTGCCAGGTTGTCGATCAATATATTTGGGCAGATTGTATTGAATGCCGAGCTGAAGTCCAAAAACAGGATCCTAACGTAGGAGTTTGGTCTTTCAAGGTGTTCCGTGATGTGCGCCAGACTGATGTTGATGGCGTCATCCACGGATCTGTTGGCCCTGTATGCGAACTGATGTGGATCGAGAAGGGGGCTGGCGAGGCGCTTCAGGTGGGCAAGGACCAGACGTTCGAGGATCTTCATGACTATGGGGGTGAGGGCCACAGGTCTGAAGTTGTTGAGCTCTGTGTTGCCTGGCTTTTTTGGGACCGGTATGATTGTGGCCCTTTTGAGACAGGAGGGGACACTGCCTTCCGCCAGGGACCTATTAAAAAGGGAGGTGAGCGTGGGGGCCAGTTGGTCCGCGCAGGTTCTCAGGCAAGTTGGTGACACGCCGTCTGGGCCTGCTGCTTTCCTGGCATTGAGTCTGCGGAGATGGCGAAGTACATCTGCTTCCTGGACTTCTATTTGCACTAGGTCAACCTTGACCTGCGGGGAGGGCTTTTCCAAGGGTGCCGGGTTAGCCGGCTGCTTGGGATGGTGCTCAAATCGACAGTAAAACTTGTTTAGTTCCTCGGCCAGTGAGGTGCTGGGGGTCGCATGCTGGGGGGGTGGTTTGAAGTTCGTGGCTGCTCTGAGGCCTTTCCACACCTCACGTGGGTTGTTTGACTGGAGGAAGTGGCCCAGCTTGTCAGAGTAGGCCCTCTTCGCGACCCGCAATTCACGATTCAGAGCGTTCCTTGCATCCCTGAACTCGTCTGGGGTTCCGTGCTTGTGCGCCTCCTCCTTGGCTTTCCGGAGGTGGCGCAGCTTGCTGTTGAACCACGGCTTGCTATTTGGGAAGATCTTGAAGGTCTTTGAAGGAACGCACATCTCCTCGCAAAAATTGATGTAGGAGGTGATGTTCTCTGCCCATTCCTCCAGGGAGGGTGCCTCTAGGGCCGCCCAGTCAGTGCAATCGAAACAGGCCTGTAGCTCCGTCTTAGCCTCGGCTGTCCAGCTTTTTACGATCTTTACAGCGGGCTTTGTAGTTTCCAGATGCCTTCTGTAGGTGGGAATCAGGTGGATTAGGTTGTGGTCTGAGTTTCCCAGTGCAGCACCTTGGGTGGCCTTGTACGCATTCTTGATGGTTGTGTAACAATGATCCAGGATGTTGCTGTTCCTGGTGGGGCAGGATATGTGTTGCTTGAAGCGGGGCATCTCCTGACGCAGGTTTGCGCTATTAAAGTCTCCCAGGATGATGAAAAGGGCCTCTGGGAAGGCAGGCCCTTTTCATCATCCTGGGAGACTTTAATAGCGCAAACCTGCGTCAGATTTCTACTACCTACTGTAAGTGACAGCAACATAGGAGAAAAGTAATTCATGGCTTATTTTACTCTGGAAAAAACGTATTTCTTATTTGTCTATGTTTGCACATATTTAAAACTTTACAATTTTTCGCCATAGTTCCCCTTTAAGTCACTGATGCTTACAGTAAGGAGATCACCACCTGCTATACGTTGCAGCGGAATGTTTAGATTCCTCTTTTGCAATAACGCAATGTTTTTACAATATAGTTTTAGCTGGACCATTTTTTATTTTAGTGTAGATCTATGAAATTATAAAATCCCTGAACTAAAGAATGTAAAACCAGTATTATCTATGTGCCTTTGAGTGATTTACAGCCTTTAGTTCAGTGGCTGGATAGTGTACTGCTTAAAGGGAAGGTCCAAGCAAAATAAAAACGAGTTTCACTTACCTGGGGCTTCTACCAGCCCCATGCAGCCATCCTGTGCCCTCGAAGTCACTCACTGCTGCTCCAGTCCCCCGCTGGCAGCTTGCCGACCTCGGAGGTCGGCGGGACGCATTGCGTACATTTTTACGCATTCCCGCTAGTGCAGGAACATTAACACACACATTTTTACGCATTGAACCAGTAACGCGTAAAAATGTATGTGTTAATGTTCCTGCACTAGCGGGAATGCGTAAAAATGTACGCAATGTGTCCCCCGACCTCCGAGGTCGGCAAGCTGCCAGCGGGGGACTGGAGCAGCAGTGAGTGACTACGAGGGCACAGGATGGCTGCATGGGGCTGGTAGAAGCCCCAGGTAAGTGAAACTCGTTTTTTCTCTAACCATTCTAGTGTATGGCCTTGAAATGAGAGAGACTCCAGGCTCCTCCTCCTGATGAAACACAATCAGCAAGAAGTTTAAAAGACCCCACCCCGCCCCTCTACCTTCAGTATTCTTGTGTTTCCGACCTACCAGGGGACACAGTCAGCTTCCAGATAGTCTGGGACAGTGGCAATCAGACAGATAATGAGGCTAGTAGGGTTCATGACCTCAGCAATGCCGGCGGTAACATGGGCCCAACTACACAGCAGGAAATTACAAAATTTTCTACTAGAAAGATGGGACAGGACACAGAAGTCTCTCGACTTAAAAGTAGCAGTCCCGGACGAGATAAGAGAGTCATTAAATTGGTGGATGCAGAGCAGCAACCTACAGCAGGGCAGATTATGGTCACAGCAAAAGGTGGTAAAAATAACAACGGATGCGAGCAGCAAAGGATGGGGAGCAGTATGCGGCTCGTGGCAGGTCCAGGGGACATGGAGCAAAGAGCAAGAACTAGAATCCTCAAATTCAAGGGAGATGAGAGCAGTTCAGTTGGCATTGCAGAGGTTTCACCAGCAGATTCAGGGAAGAGAATTGCTAGTGTTGTCAGACAACATCACCACGGTAGCTTATATAAACAAGCAAGGGGGAACGAGAGCTCAGGGTCTATTGAACATAAGTATGCAGACGCTAGAGTGGGTAGAAAAAAGGGCAATATCAATCTCAGCGGTTCACATAAAGGGCAGCCTAAACACGGAGGCGGACTATCTAAGCAGGAACACGATAAAACAGTCAGAGTGGGCCCTAAATCAGGAGATATTCGAACAGATTCAGGAAAGATGGACAGAGGCAGAGATAGACCTGTTCGCAAGTCCAAGGAACAAAAAGCTGAAAAAATTCATGTCACTGCACAGGAACAGTCAAGCAGTGGCCATAGATGCACTGTCTCAACCCTGGCCATACAGGACAGTATATGTGTTCCCACCGATACAGTTGATAGCAAAAATACTAGGAAAGTGGGAAGAGGAAAACGTGAACATGATTTTAGTAGCACCCTGGTGGCCCAAGAGAGTGTGGTTCAGCCACCTATGGAGAGAAGCAGGAGGTCAATACCTCAGGCTACCAGACAGGAAAGACCTTCTACATCAAGGTCCCTTAT
This sequence comes from Hyperolius riggenbachi, assembly GCF_040937935.1. Taxonomy (NCBI): domain Eukaryota; kingdom Metazoa; phylum Chordata; class Amphibia; order Anura; family Hyperoliidae; genus Hyperolius; species Hyperolius riggenbachi. The sequence goes on from NC_090648.1 coordinate 63,164,338, forward strand.
ATCATCCAAATCCGGAAGTATTCAGTTACACAGCTTGTTATCTGAGGAAGAGGTCCTAAGAGCTAAGGGGCTGTCGGAAGAGGTAATAAAAACCCTTCTGAAGTGTAGAAAGCCAGTCACGCAAAAGATCTACAGTAAGATGTGGAAGGCATATGTAGCATGGTGCAGGAAGAAGAATAGAGTTTCAAATTCCATTTCGGACATTTTAGAATGTAGAAATGGGCCTTGCAGTAAGCACACTAAGAGTACAGTGTAGAGCATTATCTTTCTTTTTAGACAAACAGCTGGCTAGGGTCACGCTGATTAAAGATTTTTTTAAGGCAGTGGAGAGATCAAGACTAGGTAAATTGAAAGTTGCACCACAGTGGGACTTGCCGTTAGTGTTGCAGATGTTAATGGACAAACCATACGAGCCGTTGGAAGAATTAGATATTGGAAGGCTTACGCTTAAAGCTCTATTCTTAACAGCAATTACCACGGCAAAAAGAGTAAGCGATATGCAGGCTTTTTCTATTAAGGAGCCTTTTCTAACAATCTTGGAGGACAAGATAGTGTTATTACCGGATCCTAATTTTCTCCCAAAAGTGGTTTCTGACTTCCATAGGACTCAACAGGTCATTTTACCTTCCTTTTGTCAGAGTCCGGCAAATGAAAAAGAAAAGAAATACAGCTTCCTGGATGTAAGGCGGACTATACTTCAATATCTCAAAAAGACGAGAGAATTTAGAAAAACCAGCCACCTCTTTGTAACATACACAGGACCTAACAGGGGTACACAGGCTTCAAAAACAACACTCGCAAGGTGGCTAAGGAAAGTTATTAGTGAAGCATATCAAATAGGAGGCAAGGAAGCACCGCACAAAATCACGGCACATTCCTCTAGATCAATGGCCACTTCATGGGCAGAGAAGGCAGGCGCATCACTGCAGCAGATATGCCAGGCAGCCACTTGGAAGACCCCGACAACGTTTATGAGGCACTACAGAATAGATGTTTTATCGGGGCAAGATATGATTTTTGGCCGTAAGGTGTTACAGGCAGCAGTCCCTCCCTGATGTAAGTGGAGATTACTTGTCTGTCTCTCATTTCAAGGCCATACACTAGAATGGTTAGAGAAAGTTTAGTTTAGACTCACCGGTAATGGTGTTTCTAACCATTCTAGGGTATGGCGTACATCTTCCCTCCCTCTTTTCTATCTTCTAACCTAAAGCACACTTGGGTGTGATATTATATAAAGTCAGCAGTTAGGGCACTGGGGGGTGTCTTGGTGGCCTTATTTCTTGTTGACGTACTGAAGGTAGAGGGGCGGGGTGGGGTCTTTTAAACTTCTTGCTGATTGTGTTTCATCAGGAGGAGGAGCCTGGAGTCTCTCTCATTTCAAGGCCATACCCTAGAATGGTTAGAAACACCATTACCGGTGAGTCTAAACTAAACTTTTATTTTGCTTGAACCTTCCCTTTAAGGGCTCTGCCTCTGACACAGAAGACCTGGGTTCAAATATCTGCTCTGCCTGTTCAGTAAGCCAGCACTTATTCAAAGACTAGACCTAACACTGCTACCACCTATAGAGGGTGCCCCTAGTGGCTGCTGCCCTGTTGATTTGAGTCCGCCAGGAGAAAAGCACGATATAAATGTTCTGTTTTTTGTTAATTTCCCTAATGAGGCTTTGCGTCATCCCTTTTTTTTTTTTTTTTCAGGCCCTGCGTATCCTACTCCATAGCTTGGACCTGCGCTCCAACTGTTACCAGCGTTACATTGTGCCTCTGCTCAGTATTTCTGCTGATTTCTACATCCGCGTGTTTGTGCGAGTCTTCACAGGACAGGCCAAGGTAAAGATGTCTGCCAGGTGAGCCTACCGCTATCTGCAGACTTGGATGATCTCTGTCGTTATATCACAATAAAAAATAAACTCCTTGCTTACCTCTCGTATAGCAAACAAGCTCTGGTGTACAACTGTGTGGGATGTGGAACGTTCCACCTGCAACGCATGGGGAGAGCTGTTGCCCATGGAAACAAGTGAGTTGCATTATCATTTCTCTGGACACAAGTATGTGATTACCTCTGTCTGTGAAAAGAAGCCTTTGTTACTGAATGCGCTACAGCCATGTACACATTCTAGGTGGTTCCGATCAGGGCTTTCTCTGCCGAGAATGTACAGTGGCACCCAATCCCCCTCGATGCATCGGTGATCAGACAGTGCTCGTCTCAGCCAATGGCATTGTTCTGCTACTCGCCCCATTCACTCTGTTCATATGATGCCCCGTTGACCCTCCTTCCCCCTCCATAGCAACAGAACATGTTGCTACCCTATAGGCTAGCGACAGATGTGTACAGCTCTTGGCTCCAAATGTCCGCTGAAGGGATCAAGTCCCTGCAGGCAACAATCTTCAATATTCTCAATAGTTTTGAATACGGAGGGTAAATTTACCTGTGAACAGCCTCTGGCCATTTAAAGTGGACCCAAACTCTTGCGCATCACACAGTGAAAAGTCTTAATTTCACATATAGGTGATGAAGAAATTCACTGCTTTGTGTTCTGTTTGTGTTTAGGCAGATCAGCTTGCCTAACTAGTTCTTATCAGCAACTGTGAATAGACTGCTGGAGAGCTCTACCTAGGCAACTGTCCATATTGTAAACATAGAGGCTAAACCCTTTGGCAGGGTTCACACTTACAGGTATTTAATCGCAAAATGACCATAATGTATTGGGCTCGCAAAAAGTGCATTGGTATGTTTTTTGTTTTTTGTTTTTTTGTTTCAGTGTGTTTTTAGGTGTTGAAAAAAAATGCTCAGTAAGTTCATTCTTTCTGCATACTGTATGCAAAACGCATTGTTCTCTTCCTTGCCCCGTGCCATAGTCCCAGCCCCCCCCCCCCCCCTTCCATATCAACAGAACATGTTGCTAGTCTGTAGGCTATTGACACATCTGTACAGCACTTCGTCCCAAAATGTCACCTGAGGGATTTAATCCCTGCAAGCAAAAGTCATTTGTACATGCCTTAGCATTATTCTTCTGTCAAATATGATGATCTGTTAGTAAAAGGCATCTTCCATCAAGACACTCTGCCTAGGCAGGAATCCCGAGGCTTGACTTACAGGTGCATTGTGGGAGAGTGATGTCATCTGTGACATGGGGGTTTCTTTTAGCGCCATCTTTTTAATAAACTATAAGCATGTTTTTGTGTTTTTGCCTGAAACCATGTAGGACCAAGTTCATATGATTTATCTGGTAATGATGTCTCCTTGTTCCCACCAGCATGAAATACTCTGCTGGCTGCGGCCCACCTGTGGAAATGAACTGTTCATTCTGCCAGCAGCGACACCAGGTAGGGTTTAGGTTTTATCCAGTATTGGTGTATACTCTGTGCACAAGGACACCGCCTGTCATTTATGGGCTTCACATACTGTATCTTTTAAAACTGCCCACAACGTTAAAGCAAACCTAAAGTGAAAATAAACATATGAGATAATGTATGTGTAGTACAGCTAAGAAATTGAACACTGGTAGCAAGGAAAAGGGTCTTATTGTTTTCCAGTACAGGAAGATTTTAAAAAACTTCAGTTGTTATCTATGCAAAAGAACTGCTCTGAGCTATTCAACCCACTGGATCGAATACAGTCCAGTTTTCTGAATAACGTAAACAGCCAAGGAACCGTGAGAGACGTCTTGATATAGAGTTTTACTGCAGGAAAGTTCAAAGAGTTATTATTTCTGCTTCGTTTTATTGCTTGAAGAGGAGCTGTCAGCCATGCTATCTCAGGAAAAAAAACATAGAAGTAGATAAATACTTGCTCTACTTGCATAACACATGTGTTGCACTGCCCACGTTTTGATTTTAGTGATTTTTCTACAGTAAAAAAAGAGAAAATCCTTCTTAGCATTTTCCATTTTAACTGTGGCTATTTTGAAGCCAATCCTCATGTCATTTCCTCCCTTATGCTGGGAATACACGAGTCGATCCGGCGGCCGATTAGCCGCCACATCGACGCCCGCCGCATCCCCGCTCATCCGTGCGGGTCGATTACCGCTCGTCCCCGCCTGCGCTCCTTATCAGCTGCCCGATTCCCTGCCATTGTCCGCCGGCAGGGGTCGAGCAGCGTGATCGGACCAGCTGAATATTATGTGCTGGCCGGATCAGTTGCTCGATACACTCTACAGAAACGTACCGTGTATCCCCAGCATAACTCTCCTCTGTCTGATTTGCCCGCCCTTCACTATAGAGAGTGCATTGTCTCAGCATGAGAAACATTGGCCAATCAGAGAGGAACAGAGGTGTGGCAGGGGAAAACAGGAGGAAAAGAGGCTTCACCCAATCAGGCTTCATTAGTTAAGTCTGAGGGGAAGTAGAGAAGCAAAAAAGGACAACCCAGCATGCCCTGCAACTTCCTTTTTTTGTGTACCAAATAAGTCCGGTAAACTGGGGAATTATCATTTATCAACAATAAAAGTAATAGTGATTTTATCTTTTGGATTGCCTGATTAGCGTCCTCATTACTTGTTTACCAGATAAAAGTAAAGAATTGATTTTTATGCCCGACAGTTACACTTTAAAATATAGAGTGTGGTTTTAAAACTGCAACTGTGACAGTATGATGCAATGTTATAAAAAATAAATTAAAAAAAGCTATATAACTAAAAAGAAAAATGAGACTCTCTTCTTTGCTACTAATATTCTATTAATAATCCATATTACACATACAATTCATTATAGCATACGTTTTTTTTTTCCACTTCACTTTCATGTAGACATGATACTGCATTTTACATTTAGTAATACAACTATACAATCTTCTTATACACCCACTTGCACTAGGATTGGGTTGTACTGAATAGCTCTGTGAGTTTCAGCATGGTGCAGTCATACAGTATCTTACAAAAGTGAATACACCTCACATTTTTGTAAATATTTTCTATCTTTTCATGAGCTAACACTAAAGCTATGACACCTTGATACAATGCGGAGTAGTCAGTGTACAGCTTGTGTAACAATGTGTGTTTGCTATCCTATCAAAATAGGTCAACACACAGCCATTAATGTCCAAACAGCTGGCAAGAAGCGAGTATGCCCTTAAGTGAAGAAGGTTAACATTCTGCCCAATTAGACTTTTTTTGCGGCAACCAGGTGAAGAATACAAAGACAAGTGTCTCTAGCCTACAGTGAAGCCGGGTGGAGGGATGTCACGGTTTGGGGCTGCATGAGAGCTTCCGGCACTGGGGAGCTACAGTACATTGAGGGAACCATGAATTCCACCCTGTACTGTGACATACTGAAGCTTATCCCCTCCCCTCAGAAACTTTGCCGCAGAGAAGTATTCCAACATAACAACCCCAAACACACCTCTAAGATCACCACTGCTTGCAAAAGAATCTGAGGGTAAGGGTGCTGGACTGGCCAAGCCTGAGTCCAGACCTAAACCCCACTGAGCATCTGCGGGGGCAACCTCAAATGGAAGGGAGGGGAGAGCGCAGGGTCTCTAATATCCACCAGTTCCGCCACTTTTTGTTGCCAGCTGTTTAGACATTAATGGCTATGTTGTTATTTTGATGGAACAGCAAATTTACACGGTTATACAAGCTGTACACTACAAAGCATCAGTGTCATATCTTTAGTGCTGTCCCATTAAAAGATATAACAAGATCTTTACAAAAATGTGAAAGGTGTACTCAGTTGAAGAGGAACTCCAGTGAAAATAATAAAGTGCTTAATTTTTACAATAATGATGTATTAATGGTTTAGTCAGTGTTTACTCATTGTAAAATCTTTCCTCTCCCTGATTTACATTCTGACTTTTACCATATGGTGACATTTTTATTGCTGGCAAGTGATGTCACTGGAAGAAGATGCTGCTTGCTTTTTCGGCAGCTGGAAACAGCTGTTATTTCCCACAATGCAACAAGGCTTCCACGGTGTGATGTACCTCAGTGCTGTGAGGCTCTGACCTCACACTGTGGGAGGGGTTTCACCACAAAATCAGCCATACAGAGCCCCCGATGATCAGTTTGAGAAAAGGAATAGATTTCTAATGGGAAAGGGAGTATCAGCTGCTGATTGGGATGAAGTTCAATTCTTGGTTACGGTTTCTCTTTAACCATTTAACCATACAACTGTACGTGTATGCTGCAATGCTCTCTGTCTTGTTTTTTATTTTTGCTTTAATTGTTTTTATTGTTTATATGTATGTACCATGCTTAACTGTATGCAATGCTGCACTCTGCTTAATTGTACGCACAAGCTGTAATGTTGTCCTATGTATGCTTTTCCTATGTATGTGCCATGCTTAACTGTATGCTATTTCTTGTTTCTTCATCAACGACCCTGTATGCGCCAAAACCAATTCCGGGTACAATCCACCGTTGTACTTGGCGATAATAAATTCTGATTCTGATTCTGATTTCCCCTCCCCTAGGACGAGTAACTACGCCCCTGCAAAATGCCACAACTCTGTGCAGGGGTGTAGGTACTATGTCCCTTCTGCCACGTCCCCCCTCTTGCCCCCGCGCTTGGTACCGCCGATTGCCCGCCGCTAGATCAGTGAATGGGAAAACAAATCCCATTCATTGATCTAATTCCCTGTGTGAATGGCTGCAGCCGTCTAATTAAACGGCTCTGCCATTAATGAATCCCGTGCGCATAGTGCTTCCGTTTCCGTGCGAAGCTGAAGTCACCAAATGGGGCCAAATTGTAGTATTACATCACATTTTTTTTTTTTCGGTTTATCATCCCGTTACTTTTTTTTTTTTATTAACCCCTGGCCTCCCACACTCCCCTAAAGTTACCATTTTATTTTTTATTTTTTTTAATTAAAAAAAAAATTACAAATAAAAAAAAAAATACTGTACATAAATAGTTACCTTAGGGACTGAACTTTTTTAATATGTATACAAAAACTGTATACTACAATTACTTTATAAATTATGGGCTTGTAATTTGGGGTAGGTGCAAAACTTAAAAAATGCACCTTTATTTCCAAATAAAATATTGGCGCCATACATTTACTAGGGAAAAAATGTTAACGTTGCAATAACCGGGACAAATGGGCAAATAAAATGTGTGGGTTTTAATTACGGTAGCATGTTTTATTTTGAAACTATAATGGCCGAAAACTGAGAAATAATATTTTTTTTAAAAAAATTTCTTATTATTCCCATTAAAACTGAGTTAGAATAAAATAATTCTTAGCAAAAAGTACCCCCCAAAGAAAGCCTAATCAGTGGCGAAAAAAACAAGATATAGATTGTTTCGTTGTGATAAGTAGTAATGAAGTTATAGGTGAATGGAAGGAGCGCTGACGGGTGAAAATTGCTCTGTTTTTTGAGAGGAAAAACCCTTTGAGGTGAAAAGGTTAAGATACTGTACACCACTGCCACCTTATTGACTAATTGGGTCATCAAAATATCTACCTTACTAGCCCGGCCTGTGTCACCTGTAAGTCGTATTATTATGTATTGTATTTATAAAGTGTCAACATATTATGCAGCACTGTAAAGGTGGCCACACACAATACAATAAAAAGATCAAACTTAACAACAATTCCATTAAAATGATTTTCTACAGAAATTTTTTTTTTTAAATATTTTTCTCGTTCAGAGTGCAAAGCAGGTAATTGGGGTGCCGGCAACACTAAGTTAAAATGGTCGCCGTGTAGACCGCAATGTCAAACGCAGCACCCAGGGTGTAATTTGGGTGCCGGCAGCCCAATAAATATCGGAATTAGGATGCCTCCAATTAGCGTAAGGGAGGGGGTATTTAGCGGCGAAGGTGGTTAAATCAGCTGCGATAGCGGTGGGGTTTGTAATTATCGGTGGATATTGCAGTGGGGGTTAGGGTTAGGCATCGGTATCAGCTGAGGCCCTAGTAAGGCCATTGTAAAATATCAGTAAAAATCACTGATATTCTACTATCGAAACTACAAAATGATCCATATTAGAATATCCGTAATTTACCGATATTATTCTTGTGGCTGTCTGTGGGCATAAATGCAAAAATGGCGCCAGGAAATTTGGGGGCAGGGTGAAGCCGGAAAACTGCTCACCCTGCTCCTGCAAAAGTCCCAGCGATGTTCATAACTATTCCCCAGAGCCGGGACAAGGTCCTCCAGCACCCAAGGCTGAGACAGCAAAGTGCGCCCCCCCATCCCTCCCACCCCAGTCGTCGCACACTGATTGCTATGAGACTAAGAGATGCCCCAGGGCCCACAACACCTTAATCTGTTATCTGGCTTGCAGTCACTGCAGTATCCCCTTTTTCTTATTTCTCTCTGCTTCAAACACAATAGGGGAATGATAGCTGAGTGAGTTGTGCGCCCCCCTCCTACACTGCGCCCTGCTGGAGCCTCTCTTGCCTCATCCTCGGCCCAATCCTTATATTCGCTGTTACACTGATAAATTTGACTGTTTTTAAAGTAATTTGGCTCAGTCTTTTGAAGGTGCCCAAATTGCTGTCTGAGCGCCACTACAGCCGTAATTCACATTACGGCTTTGTGGCACATGGTGCACTCAAATTTCCCTGTGCTGTTTCGATCTCCGGGGGCCCAAATTACTGTTGCACCCCTTTTTTAAAGAGACACTGAAGCAGAAAAAAAAATTATGATATAACGAATTGGTTGTGTAGTACGGATAATTACTAGAAGATTAGTAGCAAAGAAAATATTCTCATATTTTTTTTCAGTTTTATAGTGGTGTTTTTTTTTGTTTTTTTTTTTATTTGCATCCTTCTCTTAATATTTGCAGTGTACACACTACTCAGCATTCTAAATGATTTTACAGAGCAGGCCAGTGAACTATTGACCTGTCCTGTGAGGAGAAAAAGAAAATACAGTGACTAACAGTTGAGATAATAAGCTTCGGAAGACAGAGCTGTCTGCAACTTTGAAAGTCGTGGAGCTCAATGGCTTTTTTGCATAGATAACTGGAGTGTAACTCTTCCTGTACTGGAAACAACAATATTAGACTTATGTATCTGCTCCTAATGTTTTATTTCTTAGCCGTGCTACACATACAAATCATTATATCATTTTTTTATTTTTTTTGCTTTAGTGTCTTTTAACCACTTAAGGACTGCCCCCCCTCCCCCCAGTGACCAGGACATTTATTGCTTAAATGGCCACTGCAGCTTTAAGGCCAACAACCGAACAACTCGGCACACGAGTGATTTCTCCCACCCACCCCCTTTTCTCCCCACCAACAGAGCTTTCTGTTGGTGGGGTCTGATCCGCCCCCCAGGTGTTGTTTTTTTTATTTTGGGGGGGGGTAAATATTTATCTTATTAAATTCTCAATAAAATGTACTTTTTTTTTCAATTTATTCTATATCCTTTCCTCCCTCCCGTCCCCCACCAGCAAATCAGCATGATCAGCTGTCCTAGGCGATTTTTGCTTTAGTGTCTTTTAACCACTTAAGGACTGCAGTGTTAAACCGCTCGGAGACTGAAGGTGGGGCGGAGCTCCGCCCCCCCAAGCAGGAGATGCGCGCGATCTCCTGCTAGCCCCATAGACGGCCGTTCACGCCAATGACCGTGGAGCGGTCCTGGGGCTGCCGCACTGCTCACACCAATTAGCGTGGAGCAGTCGGCAACAGGTTAAGTGTACTCCAGAGTGGAACTGACTCATACTAGAGCAGGTTCCACATAAAATAAAATCCTCTAGTAATAAGAGGAGGTTATAATAGCAGCAGTGCTGGTAATAATGCCTCTTTGGGGCCGTAGCTTTAAAGGAAATGTTCAGTAAGCACACAATTGGGGACGTTTGCACGTTTCCACATACTCCAGATGGTGTAGCGGACTCAGGTTTGTCATTGTGATGATGCAGACATTTTGTTCCAGGTGGGAGGACCTATCTGGGCAGAGGCTCTTCATGACTCGGAATTTGTGCAGAGAATTCTGTCAGCCACAGAGCGCAATCCAAAGAGGTTCAAGACTTCAGACAGAATAGCTGGGATGCTGAGCATGGCCACTGAGGTAAGAACATAAATGTGCGCTGTCTAGCAATGCCTTAAAGGAAATATCGGCAATTTTAACAAAATGAGATCTACTTAACTGGGGCTACCTCCAGCCCCTGCAAGGCTTTGTGTCTCTCGTCAGAGCTCTGCTCCAAGCCTCCCGGGGTCCCCTCTGTAGTAGCAGCCGCCAACCCGGCGAGGTCGGTGGTCGCTGTGCATGTGCAGGCCTGTGCCGCTCACGTAGCTGGGAGCGTTCTGCATAGGTGAATAGGAGATAAGCTGTTGTTAAGTGAGAGTCAGTGACTAAGGCCACATACAGACATCAGACCATAGTCTTTGGTAAATGAAAGATCACAGACCAATCTTACCACCCTTCATATAGTATGAGAGCCATACTCTACACAGTCTTTTCTATGGAGCTGAACTCCACACCAGGAAAAAAATCTCTGCAGGCTGCTGCACACACAGATGCTGTACAGACACAAAAGATCAGTATCTGCAAAAGATCTGTTCCTGCCAAAAATCCATTCCTTCAAATTGCAATGATAGTCTATGAGATCTGCAGATCATCATACACACATGATTTAACTGACATTCATCTGCAGATCAGATCCACCAGGATGGATTTTCAGATCTGCAGATCTGCAGATGAATGTCAGTTAAATCATGTGTGTATGATGATCTGCAGATCTCATAGACTATCATTGCAATTTGCAGGAATGGATTTTTGGCAGGAACCGATCTGCAGATACTGATCTTTTGTGTCTGTACAGCATCTGTGTGTGCAGCAGCCTGCAGAGATTTTTTCCTGATGTGGAGTTCAGCTCCATAGAAAAGACTGAGTAGAGTATGGCTCTTATACTACATGAAGGGTGGTAAGATTGGTCTGTGATCTTTTATTTTCTAAAGACTATGGTCTGATGTCTGTATGTGGCCTTAGCTGTGACAGCTGCACTAATTCTATATGTAAGAAAATACTTTACATATACAGCTGTCTCTGAAACTGGATGTTGCAGCTAGGCTATGATATAAAATACAAATGCTTGCAAACATTTTGGACATATATTAGAAGCTGAGGGGGGAGAATTTTTAAGACGAGCAGGTGTAAGATACCTCTGGTGTAGGGTATAGAGTTTTGTGAGTCTATCCCTAAGGCAGGGTGACCTTAAACGGGGAGCTCGCAGGCATTCATCTCATTCTTTTTCATCTAATTCAGGGGTGCCCAAACTTTTTAGGTCAAGGGCTGTATCGCCATTCTTGAGAGTGCTGGGGGTACGAACTAGTGCCTGTAGAGAGCTTCGGGAGCCAGATTTGGCACCCGGGCCGGACTTTGGACATGCTGGATCTAATAGGATGTCCAGCTGCTCAGCTTAGTCCACTTAGCCAAGAAGCCCTTCACCACTGGTGCTCAATGAAAGGGGTATATGCCACCAATCTGATGTTTGGCTGGGCTGTTTTTAATAGCTTCCAGGATTGGAACTGAATACTTAAAAAAAAAATCAAGTGTTCACTTACCTGGGGCTTCTGCCAGCCCCTTGCAGCCTTCCGGTCCTGCGCCAGTCCTCCACGATCCTCTGTTCTCCCGCCGCAAGCTAGTTTTGTTACCGTCGACTTGCAAGTGGACGGCAACCACGCCTGCGTGACCCGAGCCACATGTATCTTTCTTCGTGTTATGCCCGCAATAGCATCCTGCTATTTACGCAGGACGCAATTGCGGGTGTGAACGTGAAGATGGATACATGTGGCTCGGGGCGTGCAGGCGCAGTTGCCGCGTCGACTGTAACGAAAGTCGCTGGCGGCGGGAGAACAGAGGATCGTGGAGGACCGGTGCAGGACAGGAAGGCTGCAAGGGGCTGGCAGAAGCCCCAGGTAAGTGAAACTGTTTAGTTATGCTTTAAAGAAACAGCTGTGTACCTATTCTAGTATGTTAATGTCCTTCCTATAGTGTGCTGCCCAAAACTGTATCCCATACTCCATATGTGGTCTCACAAGGGACTTAAACACAGGGAGTAGTATACTAGCATCTCCTGATTTTATTTCCTGTTTTATTCATCCCAGAATTTTATTTGCTTTAGCTGATGCTGCTTGGCATTGGAATATGAGTGTTAAACTAGTTATCAACCAGTATTCCAAGTCCTTCTCCAAGCCTGATGTTCCCAACTGTAAGCCATTTTTTCTTGTGTTGTTCTATCATTGGCATGTCCAATGTACACGACTTTATGACTTTACATTTATCAACATTACATTTCATCTTAAAAACAGATAAGTGCCTACCTGCAAGAGAGTGCAAGCCCCACTTGTGGGGTAAAATACACACCTAGGATACACATGACCTGTCTACCACTGGAGGATGATGGTTTCCTGTAACAGCTTGCATGCAACTTGTGAAGTACTCGTCCCTCCCACTGCGGAGAAGTCATCCTCGATGGGAGGGGACCTTACACTAACTAAATCCTAACCTATGCATATGCATAGCCTGGGTGCACCACCAAGTAAAATTGAAAATTGCGCAAAAGGTAGATCAGCGCATCACCAGGCTGCCTCCGAATATGGCCTCCTATCAGAGGTGCACTCCTATCAAGTGGGGCTTGCACTCTCTTGCAGGTAGGCACTTATCTGTTTAAGTAGCGCTGCTCATTTCCTTGCCATGTACTAATTCATTTTTGGTCAGCTGCTCCCACTTAGCAGCCTTGCTTTTGGTGTATATGCAGAGCTTCTGTTTGGGTTCAAGGTGCGTTTGCAGTTTCTGGGGGGGCTCAGCGCACCTCTGATAGGCCATTCGGAGGCAGCCTGGTAATGCACTGATCCACCTTTTGCGCAATTTACATTTCATCTGCGTTGTGAAGAGCTGAGTTTGAGAGTTGTTCCACCATTAAAAAAAAAAAAAAAAATTGTGTTTCACTAACTTTTTCTCACCTCTGCAGGAACTGGATATTCCGTTATATTACACCCTGGACAATCTGAGCAGCACCGTCCGCTGTAACACCCCGGGGCTGTTGAAGTTCAGGTAAAGTAATCCTTGGCCAAGACTTAATGTTGACAAATAACAGTTGAATAGTTGTAATTTATTAATTTGTCAAAAATCCCCGTTAAAGGTAACCTTTAACAAAAAAAAAAAGTCATACTTGCCTTCAGAGACTTCCAACGTTGTCCTCCAGACTACAGATCCAGGGCTGGACCCTCTGGAAGTTCGTGGCAAGCTCCTGTCTATGAAAAAGCGCAGCTGCACTGTGTGCACAGGATGCTTTGTGTCTGCCAGTGCCATAAAAGTTCTGAGCTACTGTGCAGTGCAGCTGCAAGCACTCATCAACAAGCCCGTGTAGAAGAGGTTTGGGGGTCCCAATGCTGGATTGCTGGAGGCAAGGGGGATGGGGAAGCCTCTGGATTATCCAGAGGCTTCTTCTACTTAGCTGAGTATCTAATTCAGGCAATTTTGGACAAGGGGCTTTAATAAGATCTGGTTATGACACTGTTCTATTGGAATACTTTAAAGGGAACCTAAACTGAGAAGGATATGGATGTTACCTTTTAAACAATACCAGTTGCCTGGCAGTCCTGCTGATCTCTGTGGCTGCAGTAGTGGGTGAATCACACACCTGAAACAAGCATGCAGCTAATCCAGTCTGACTCCAGTCAGAGCACCTGATCTGCATGCTAGTTGAAGGTCTATGGCTAAAGTATTAGAGACACAAGATCAGCAGGAGAGTCAGGCAACTGGTATTATTTCAAAAGGAAAAATCCATATCCTTCTCAGTTTAGGTTCCCTTTAAAGGATACCTTAGCACTTAAAATATCTAAAAAATGATGCTTACTGTGTGTGTGGGGGGAATTGTGAAGATGCTTTTACATCATCTCCTGTGCCCCGGCGTCACCCGCCGTTCTCAGGCAATTAGCCCCGCTCTTTACATCCTGGTCGATGTCCTCTGACCCGGACATACTACGCTTCGCGTGTACGGTATGTCCACTTGGGTTCTTTGTGACAGCCTCCCCGGTGACCCCATGTGATGTACACTGCCATCAGAACATGCCCTTGGTCCGCCCCAAGCAGGCATGCTGTGCATGCGTAGCGTAGTATGTCCAGGTCAGGGGGCACTGACCATGCTGGCTAGAATTTGAAAAAAAAAGCGGGCCAATTACTGTAGAACAGATGGCGACATCGGGACAAGGGAGGTGCAGTTATAATCTTTACAGCTCCCCCTCCTCCCCCCCCCCCCCCCCCGCACACATACAGTAGACATCATGTTTTAGATCTTTTAATCGCTACCGTATCCTTTAAGTTATACTTCACTTATTCTTGAAGATGTGGCACAATACCCTATCCTATTTTCTTTTGCAGGTCTGCTCTGCTGAATGCCGGGTACAGGGTCTCGTTGTCACATGCTTGTCAGAATGCCATCAAAACCGACGCCCCTCCATCTGTCATCTGGGACATAATGAGGTGTTGGGTGAGTCCCTCGGTGTGCTGCGTCTAGCAGGAGAGTTTATGATATTCCCACTCGAGATGCTTGGAGAGATCTGGAAATGATGCTAGAAATCAGCTTCCAATGCCAGTTATATGGAACAACTGTATCCAGAGATTCATTGGATATAGTCAGAAGGATACATTGTATTTAGCACATGATAGAATTCTCTAATAAAATCAAAACAATCAGTGTTCAAGATATTCAGAGACCAGCTTATTATGGTTTTCTTCTTTTAATTATTAAGTTTGACTCTTCTTTCTTACTTAGCCTAATTCTGTACTGTAGATTTACATGACTGAGATGACTTATATCAGTAATAAGTAAGGAGTGCCTGATCAAGACTCCCTTAGAGAAAATCTGTAATGAAAAACCTCCCCTGGGGGGTACTTACCGAGTCGGGTGGGGGAAGCCTCCGGATCCTATTGTGGTTTCCCCGTCGTCCTCAGTCCCACGGTGGCAGAGAAAATCCTCCCGGCGATGTAAATATTCACCTCTTGGCTCCATCACAGGCGCAGTATCCGCTCTCTGCATGGAGATAGGCGAAAATAGCCGATCTCCGTTGGGCCGATCTACTGCGCAGGCGTAAGTCTCCCTTCTCCTGTGCAGTAGAGCGGACCAGACGGAGATTGGCTATTTTCGCCTACCTCCGTCAGAAGAGCCGCAACAGCGCCCCCCTGCTGGAGCCAGAAAAGGTAAATATTGCACAGGCTGTTGGATTTGTCGCCTGTGCGTTCCGTGGGCTGCAGCGAGACCGCCGTGGGACACAGGAGGATGGGGGAAGCCTTGATAGGGTCCAGAGGCTTTCCCCTACTGAGGTGAGTACCCGCAGGGGAACTTTTTTCAGTACAGGTTTTCTTTAACGCTCCAAGGGCCAACTAGGGTGACTTGCTGAGAGCACACGGGTTACTAAGCTAAATCCATATTTATGGTATATCCTTTTAAACAATGCAAGTAGCCTGGCTGTTGTGCTGATCCTGTTTAAACTTTTAGCCATAGGCCCTGTACAAGTATGCACATCTGATGTTTTAAATGTTATTGTGTAATTATGACCAACTAGATTGCTTTTAGCAGTGATTTATGCTATCTATGATCACCGGGTATTCCACAAATCGCTATGCCACTGAAAGTGGCTAAATCGCTCTGCCTGCACCATTTTTCTAGCGATCGCATTTCAATGTTAAAGGGCAACTGAAGCAAGAGGAGTATAGAGGCTGCCATATTTATTGCCTTTTAAGTAATACCTGTTGCCTGGCTGTAATTGCCTGTAATACCAGTTGTCTGGCTGTCCTGCTGATCGGCTGCCATAGATGCTGAACCAGCATGCTGCAGATCAGGTGTTTCTGACATTATCAGATGTGACAAGATTGGCTGCATGCTTGTTTCTGGTGTTATTCAGACACTACTGTAGCAAAATAGATCAGCAGGACTGCCAGGCAACTAGTATTGTTTAAAAAGAAAAAAAATGGAAGCCTCTGTATTCTTCTCACTTCAGTTGCCCTTTAAATATAGGATTGCTCCAGAATCGCTTTTCAATCGCTATGCATAGCGATTTGAATGTGACTTTGTACTACCCAGAAACCAACAGCAGTACCCAAAATCTCTTGCAGTACTTCAACACTGCAAACATTGCTAGCAATAAAATCACTACAAAAAAACACCCGGAGTTGCTGCCGAAATTGTTTTACAAGATGCTAGCAAAAACGCTGAGCGATAGGAATGGAAATGCTTAGATCTCCTGGAGAAGCTTGCGAGCAGTTTGGTCAGCTGATAGATTTGTAAGGTTCTGATTTGCTGATCATGTGTTAAACCAAGAAGTCATCACAGCAAATTAGAACCTAACAAATCTGTCAGCTGATCAAACTGGTCACATGAGTTCTCCTAAGCATTGCTATTACGACTGAGCAGCTGTGATCTGTAGGGGGTCCGAGGCCTGATGGCTCAAATAATTTGCTTTAGGGCCCTTTTTGATCCGATTACGATTTCTAACGGATCGCAAAACGTAGATTACAGTAAGACTAATGGAAATGGCAGCTGCCATTTCCATTAGTGCGATCAGATTTGCGTCGCAATTTTGACCCAAGCGCAATCGTCATTCTGCTGCATTTTGGATGCGATTTGAGCTGAGTCGCATTAGTGGAATTGTTTGAAACCCAATTGCGGTTATGATTGTGCTTCATAGTGGAAAAGAGCCCTTATAGTTCAAGTAATTTGCTGCTTGTTGTTTACAGGAAAAGGAAAATCCTGTGAAGAGAGAGAAGTTATCGGAGACGAGTCCAGCTCACCACATCCTCAGTAAAGAGCCAGGGTCAGTAATCCTCTCCTATGCTCTATATGCTCGCTGTACCCCTCTCATAGGCTGCACACCATAATCTCGTGTGACTGCTTTATACAGGATTCAGGTCAGCTTTGCAATCCATAAAGACGCCAACCCGAAATCTCGAAAACTGGGCTTGAAGAGGTTCCAGGAGAATCCAGAGGCCAATTGGGGCCCCAAAGCGCGAGCAAAAGCCGGGTGAGCAAATATCGCTGTTAATAAACGTTGAACAGTTTCCAACACACATGGTATGAAAACATTTGGGTTAATGCAATCTTAGAGACCCTGAACAGTAGGTAAAATAAAAAATGTCACTTACCTTGGGTTTCCTCCAGCCCACCGTAGGCCGCGAGGTCTCCTGGTTCCTCTCTGGGTCCTGCTGGTGAATGTTACCAGCGACACCCGAGCCGAGTGTCGGGCCGACACTTCCTGGATCTGGGAGCTCACCCTGGCCGCTACGTGTCATCATGCCGGCGGCGTAAAAGTCCTGCGCATGTGTGATTCAGTGTTAGAAAACTGCGCATGCGCAGGACTGTCACGCCGACCGCCGTGATGATGTGGAGCGTCCAGATCCAGGAAGGTAGCTGAGCCACCAGCAGGACCGGGAGAGGAGCCAGAATTTTTTATTTTACCTACTGTTTAGGGTCCCTTTAAGGTACCCATACAGACATCAATTTTCCCATTAGATTCCTTCTAGATTCAATTACTCTGATCGAATTGGATGGGAATTGATTAATTTCCAATCAATTGAAAGTATCGATTGGACAGGATGGAAAATGTAGGTCAGTCGTTAGCAGGGCAGGAATGGAAGTAGATCAATGTGCCATAGAGTTGTGTTGCATCGAACAGCAGAACGCTGTGTGCTGAATTCTTTTAAAAATCGAGGCACTTCATGTGGTAGGAATTAAATCCTTCTAGATCGATTGTTTTTTTTTTTTTTTTTTTTTTTTTTTTTAGAAAGAAATTGATTGTTTTGGAACTCTGGTGGAAATCTATATGTGTACAGTCCCGGCCAAAAGTTTTGAGACAAAATAGTCAAAAATATTGTAATAGCAATTTGCATATACTCCAGAATGTTATGAAGAGTGTTCAGATGAATTGCATAGTCCTGCTTTGCCATAATTAAGTGAATCCCAAAAAAACCTTTCCACTGCATTTCATTGCTGTCATTAAAGGACCTGCTGAGATCATTTCAGTAATCATCTTGTTAACTCAGGTGAGAATGTTGACGAGCACAAGGCTGGAGATCATTATGTCAGGCTGATTGGGTTAGAATGGCAGACTTGACATGTTAAGGCTGCTTACACACTAAGACGTTACAGGTGCTCGTTAGTGCGCCTGTAACGCTCCCCCAACGCACAGCAATGTAACACAAGTGGGCTGTTCACACAGCCCACGTTGCGTTACATGTAACGCTGCACGTTGTTCGGAAAGTGCAGCATGCTACGGCGTTAGAGCGGCTATAGCCGCGTTAGACTGTTTGCACATGCTCAGTGGGGGGCGGAGAGGAGGCGGGGAGATGCAGCTACAGTAGCCGTGCACATGGCTACTTAATATTCACTGCACTGGCGGCCGCTGATTGGCCGGCGGGACCACGTGATGCGGAGTGTCTCGCTCCGCATCACGTGGTCCCGCCGGCCAATCAGCGCCACTCTGGGAGACCTTAAACGGATAGAGTGGCCTAACGCGGCTCACTCTACCGTCCTCTCCTGCACCACCATACGTTGCATTAGGTGCACGTTATGCGACCTTAACGTAGCACCTAACGCAAGGTCTCGGTGTGCAAGTAGCCTAAAAGGAGGGTGATGCTTAAAATCATTGATCTTCCATTGTTAACCATGGTGACCAGCAAAGAATTGCGTTGCATAAAAATGGCTTCACCGGCAAGGCTATTATGGCTACTTAGATTGCACCTAAATCAACAACTTATAGGATCATCAAGAACTTCAAGGAAAGAGGTTCAGTTCTTGTTAAGAAGGCTTCAGGGCAGCAGAGAAGCCACTTCTCTCCCAAAAAAACATCAGGGACAGATTGCTCTTCTGCAGAAACTATGGTGAATGGACTGCTGAGGACTGGGGCAGAGTCCTATTCTCCAATGAAGCCCCTTTCCGATTGTTTTGGGCATCTGGAAAATGGCTTGTCAGGAGAAGAAAAGGTGAGCGCTACCATCAGTCCTGTGTCATGCTAACAATAAAGCATCCTAAGACCATTCATGTGTGGGGTTGCTTCTCATCCAAGGGAGTGGGCTCACTCACAATTTTGCCAAAAAAACACAGCCATGAATAAAGAATGGTAACAAAACACCCTCCAACAGCAACTTCTTCCAACAATCCAATAACAGTTTGGTGAAGAACAATGCATTTTCCAGCACGATGGAGCACCGTGTCATAAGGCAAAAGTGATAACTAAGTGGCTCGGGGACCAAAACGTTGAAATTTTGGGTCCATGGCTTGGAAACTCCCCAGATCTTAATCCCATTGAGAACTTGTGGTCATCCCTCAAGAGGCGGGTGGACAAACAAAAACCGAAACTCAAAGAAGTGATTCTGAAAGAATGGGTTGCTATCAGTCAGGAATTGGCCCAGAAGTTGATTGAGAGCATGCCCAGTCGAATTGCAGAGGTCCTGAAAAAGAAGGGCCAAAACTGCAAATACTGACTCTGCATAAATCTCATGTAATTGTCAATAAAAGACTTTGAAACATATGAAGTGCTTATAATTACACTCGCCTAAAGGATTATTAGGAACACCATACTAATACGGTGTTTGACCCCCTTTTGCCTTCTCAGAACTGCCTTCATTCTACGTTGCATTGATTCAACAAGGTGCTGAAAGCATTCTTTAGAAATATTGGCCCATATTGATAGAATAGCATCTTGCAATTGATGGAGATTTGTGGGCTGCACATCCAGGGCACGAATCTCCTGTTCCATCACATCCCAAAAGATGCTCTATTGGGTTGAGATCCAGTACAGTGAACTCATTGTCATGTTCAAGAAACCAATTTGAAATGATTCCAGCTTTGTGATATTGTGCATTATCCTGCTGGCAGTAGCCATCAGAGCATGCCCAATTGGCACTAAGAGGCCTAAAGTGTGCCAAGAAAACATCCCCCCACACCATTACACCACCACCACCTCTACCAGCCTGCACAGTGGTAACAAGGCATGATGGATCCATGTTCTCATTCTGTTTACTTCAAATTCTGACTCTATCGAGACTCGTCAGACCAGGCAATATTTTTCCAGTCTTCAACTGTCCAATTTTGGTGAGCTCATGCAAATTGTAGCCTCTTTTTCCTATTTGTAGTGGAGATGAGTGGTACCCGGTGAGGTCTTCTGCTGTTGTAGCCCATCCGCCTCAAGGTTTTGCGTGTTGTTGCTTCACAAATGCTTTGCTGCATACCTTGGTTGTAACGAGTGGTTATTTCAGTCAACGTTGCTCTTCTATCAGCTTGAATCAGTCAGTCCATTCTCCTCTGACCTCTAGCATCAACAAGGCATTTTAGCCCACAGGACTGCCGCATACTGGATGTTTTTCCCTTTTCACACCATTGTTTGTAAACCCTAGAAATGGTTGTGCATGGAAATCCCAGTAACTGAGCAGATTGTGAAATACTCAGACCGGCCCGTCTGGCACCAACAACCATGCCACACTCAAAATTGCTTAAAGCGGATCCGAGATGAAAAACTAACTATAACAAGTAACTTGTCTATATATCTTCTCTAAAGTTTAGATGGTTTACACAGCAAATTTAGCTGCAAACAGTTTTGATAGAATATGATTATTCCTGTGATACAATGACAGCAGCCATGTTTTTTGTAAACAACACAGAGGCAGACTTATCTGTACCTTGAGCCATCAGCCAAAAGGTGCATACACACATCAGACTATAGTCTTTGGGAAATGAAAGATCACAGACCAATCTTACCACCCTTCATGTAGTATGAGAGCCATACTCTACACAGTCTATTCTATGGAGCTGAACTCCCCATCAGATAAAAATCTTTGCAAGATGCTGCACACACAGATGCTGTACAGACACAAAAGATCAATATCTGCAAAAGATCTGTTCCTGCCAAAAATCCATTCCTGCAAATTGCAATGATAGTCTATGAGATCTGCAGATCATCATACACACATGATTTAACTGACATTCATCTGCAGATCAAGCAATCATCTGCAGATCTGAAAATCTATCCTGGTGGATCTGATCTGCAGATGAATGTCAGTTAAATCATGTGTGTATGATGATCTGCAGATCTCATAGACTATCATTGTAATTTGCAGGAATGGATCTTTGGGAGGAACAGATCTTTTGCAGATACTGATCTTTTGTGTCTGTACAGCATCTGTGTGTGCAGCATCTTGCAAAGATTTCTGTCTGATGTGGAGTTCAGCTCCATAGAATAGACTGTGTAGGTATGGCCCTCATACTACATGAAAGGGGGTAAAATTGATTGGTGGTCTTTCATTTTCCAAAGACTATAGTCTTATGTGTGTATGAGCCTCTTCTTCCCCTCTTCTCCTCCCTCCTCCCCTCTGCCCCTGAAATCAATGGCTAGTAACACCTCCCCCTCCTCCTGCTCAGACTGAGCTCCCATGAGCTCTTGCTACTGCCAAGGCTCTCTGAAAACCTGTGGGCGCGGCTTTTTTAGTTTATAGGGAATTAGAGTATTAAAACAAAAAGTATTTGGCTTGAGGAATGCCCTATAAACAATAGGAAAGGAACACAATTATGCAATGTGTAAAAGTTCACCTCGGATCCACTTTAACCTCCTTGGCGGTAATCCCGAGCTGAGCTCGGGGTATGCCGCCGGAGGTCGCCGCTCAGGCCCTGCTGGGCCGATTTGCATTCTGCAAAAAGCAGCACACGCAGCCGGCACTTTGCCAGCCGCGTGTGCTGCCCGATCGCCGCCGCTCAGCGGCGATCCGCCGCGTGCAGCGGCGAAAGAGGGTCCCCCCAGCCGCCCGAGCCCAGCGCAGCCGGAACAAACAGTTCCGGCCGGCGCTAGGGGCTGGATCGGGCGGCTCTGACGTCAGGACGTCGACTGACGTCCATGACGTCACTCCGCTCGTCGCCATGGCGACGAGGAAAGCGAAACAAGATAGGCCGCTCATTGCGGCCTATGTTGTTACTTTCGATTGCCGGAGGCGATCGAAAGTACGCTTCCGGAGCGCCCTCTAGTGGGCTTTCATGCAGCCAACTTTCAGTTGGCTGCATGAAATATTTTTTTTTTTATTTAAAAAAAACCCCATTTCAGCCTCCCTGGCAAAATAAATAAACCGCCAGGGAGGTTAAGGGCCCATTTCCACTATCGCGAATTCGCATGCGTTTTTCGCATGCAAATTCGCATAGCAATACAAGTGAATGGGACTGTTTCCACTTGTCAGGATTCCTTTGCGTTTTTCTGTGCAGAAAAAATTCGCATGGCAGAGCCATCAGAATTCGCATACCGCATACCGCTATGCGAATCGCATACAATGTATTTAATAGGAAATTCGCATGAGGTTTGGGTATGCGAATTTTCATGCGAATTCGCATAGAAACAATGGAAAAGCACACCAGCACTGCCATGGTTAAATTCGCATACATCGTCATCTATGCGATTTCGCATGGAAATTCGCATGAAAATTCGCATAGACCCGAATGCGAATTTCGCATCCGCATGCAAATTTTTACTGCGGCGATTCGCACCGCACAAGTGGAAATGCAGCCTTGATCCCCTTTCTTTCCCATTCTGACATTTAGTTTGGAGTTCAGGAGATTGTCTTGACCAGGACCACACCCCTAAATGCATTGAAGCAACTGCCATGTGATCGGTTGATTAGATAATTGCATTCATGAGAAATTGAACAGGTGTTCCTAATAATCCTTTAGGTGCATGTATATTTCAGTACATCACATAAACAACTGAAACAAAGATCTAATAGCAGTTAAGCAGCAAACTTTGTGAAAACAAATATTTTTTGCATATGTGATAAAGCAGCAGCTTTGGGGGAGAGCAGAACGCAACTGCCTGGACCGCAGAGTGTGTATTGAGGGAAGGGCAGTGCCTGCTCACTCAGACATCTCTTTGAAGCGACGTGTTCACTGTCTGTGTTTTCAATTACCATAAATATTAAATTGCCATGTTTAAAACATGTGATTGAGGGAATACGGTCAGCCTTTAAAGCAGTGTTTTTCAACCGCTGTTCCGCGGCACACTAGTGTGCCGCGGGATGTTGCCTGGTGTGCCGTCTGGCCTCTCGCTCCTCTCCTCCCCGCCGCTCCTGTCACCTTATCATGAGCGGGCGGCCGCTTGTCCGATTAGATTCCCCCGTAGTAGCCTCTCTCCTCTGTGGCATCTGCTATTACAGCAGTGCGCTCGGCGGCTGCTGTGATGACCAGGAAGCGGTACAGCGGTTCCCATGGTAACGGCGATGCATATCGCCGCTACAGGAAGCTGCTGTACCGCTTCCTGCTCATCACAGCAGCCGCCGAGCACGCGCTGCTGTAATAGGAGATGCCACAGAGGAGAGAGGCTACTACGGGGTAATCTAATCAGACAAGCTGCCGCCCGCTCATGATAAGGTAACAGGAGCGGTGGCCGCGGAGGGGGGAGGGGCACACCTACCCATACTATGCTAGCTATACTGGGCACTATGCTATACTGGGCACTACCTACCCATACTGGGCACTACCTACCCATACTGGGCACTATACTGGAGCACTACCTATCCATACTGGGACTATACTAGCCATACTGGGGCACTATACTGGGGTAACTATACTAGCCATACTGGGGCAACTAAACTCCCTATACTGGGGCAACTATGCTAGCTATGCAGCAGCACTCCAGCCCCCCCCCCATAGCCTGCTGCGCACGGCACTGTCCACTAGGTCGCGCAAACACCCGGTAAAACCCCGTTCCCCGGAGAAAAATTTGGTCAGAAAGTGTTCCCCGGGCCAGAAAAGGTTGGGAACCACTGCTTTAAAGGTCATCTGAGGTGGAAAAAAAAAAGAACAATTGTATCTATCCTCCTCCTAAAATTAGTTTTGTTTTTTTTTTTTTTGTTTTTTAGATATCCCACAGTTTTATAGTTAAAAGTGTTTAAGTTTTTACTGTTTCATTCTCTCTGCTCAATGACACCTTCATTGAAGTATGCCAGAACTCAAATCTATGAATTATTGACTATTTATCTCTTTCCTGCTCTCAGAAGCCATTTACTGACAGGAAAGTGTTTTATGGCTGTAATTGCTCATCAGTGAGGGTTATGCTCAGCCAAGGTATTTGTGTGTTTGGCACGGTACATACACGTCTACCTCATCATGTCACCTTGGATGTCCTTTAAGGACACCAGAAGTGAGAGCATATAGATGCTGCCATATTCCTTTCCTTTTTAAAAGTTCCAGTTGCCTGGCAGCCCTGCTTCTCTTTCACTGCAGTAGTGTCTGTCGTACACCTGAAACCAGCATGCAGCATATCTTGTCTGACTTTAGTCAGAAACACCTGATCTGCATGCTTGTTCAGGGTCTGTGGCTGAAAGTATTAGACACATAGGATCAGCAGGACAGCCAGGTAACAAAAGAAAATGTCATTCTCCATATCACTCTCCCTTCGTTTTTTAAATTCCTCCGTCAATGCAAAAAAGAGCTTACACTAGAGTAGCAATAGGTCTTTCAAGGTGTATAAACTGTCCTAAAGGCTATTATTTTACTGTACACAGCAGTGACTAAGCTTCCACTCACCACACAATAAGAAATGAAGGGGGTGTGTCCAGCCCCCATAACCTCCTTTCCCGTAGATGGGTGGGGGGGGGGGTGACAATCCCAGCACTCTACCATTAGTGCAATAACAGTCACTGTGTTAGTCATTATGAAGCATCTTTTTTTTTTTTTTTTTTTTAAAGGGACACTGTAGAGGGTTGGGGGGAAATGAGTTGAAGTTACCCGGGCTTCTAATGGTCCCCCGCAGGCATCCTGTACCCGTGCAGCCACTCACCGATGCTACGGCCCCGCCTCTGGTTCACTTCTGGAATTTCAGACTTTAAAGTCTGAAAACCACTGCGCCTGCGTTGCCGTGTCCTCGCTTCCCCTGGTGTCACCAGGAGCGCATGGCGCAGACCCTACTGGGCCTGCGCAGTACACTCCTGGTGACATAATCGGGAGCAAGGACATGGCAACACAGGCGCAGTGGTTTTCAGACTTTAAAATCTGAAATTCCAGAAGTGAACCAGAGGCGGGGCCAGAGCATCAGGGAGTGGCTGCACAGGATGCCTGCGGGGGACCATTACAAGCCCTGGGCAACTTCAACTCATTTTCCCCCAACCCCCTACAGTGTCCCTTTAATGTTTAAAGCACCAATCCTCTGACACTTTAAGGAGATGTCCCTTACAGTGGATCTGAGATAAACTATTACTCATTGCATAATTGTGTTCCTTTCATATCGTTTATAGGGCATTCTTCAAGCCAAATACTTTTTTTGTTTTGTTTTAATACTCTAATTCCCTATAAACTAAACAAGCCTCGCCCACAGCTCCTTTTGTGCCTTGGCACTGTAGCAAGGGCTTATGGGAGCTCAGTCTGGGTAGGAGGGGGCGGTTACTAGCCATTGATTTCAGAGGCGGAGGGAGGAGGAGAGGGGACAGAATATACACTCAGGCAAGCTGATAGCATCTCCAGCCCTCAGCCTGTGACAATCAGAACATGGCTGCCCTCATTGTATCACAGGAATACATAATCATATACTGTTGAAGCTGTTTGCAGCTAGATTTGCTGTGTAAACCATCTAAACTTTAGATAAGATATATAGACAAGTTACTAGTTATAGTTTTTCATCTCTGATCCGCTTGAAGTAGTAGCAAATGAGCCCAGCAGCTTGTTTTGCATGCTATGGTTTAGAGATAGTTCTTCCTTCACTTGTCATCTATTTGTTTTGTGCTAGAGGAGGAATTTCCACTAATCTGGAAGAGAGGAGGCGGCAGCACCAGAACAAGAGGAAGACGCCAGAAGATGTGAACCTCAAACAGTTTCCTTGCAAGAAATTCAGAGTGGTAAGTGATGGGCAGCTGTGGGCTCTACTATGGCGGGGCTACAGGGGAGGCCTGTGCCGTTACAGCTTTTATACGATTCCACATGGCCCCCCCTTCACTGGTCATAGCTGTGCTTTTGTCTTCTCTCCACTCCCGCCTCCTCCACTGCTGCCTTGTAAAGTTTCACATTGTACAGACTTGTGGGAGGTCTGTCCTTTTCTGTAGTAATTATAATTTGCTTGACCTTCCCATTTGAGGGATGTATGCAGACTTTTTGGCTGTTTACATACTATATTCGCATCCTCTGATGAAGTAGGTACTTCACTATGACGTGTTAGGTTATTTTTTTCTTCTTTTAAAAATGTACATTGAAAAGAGATTGCTTCAAGTGCATCTATATTGGCCACTGATCTAATGTATATATTTATTAATTTCTAATGTTTAAGAAGGTGTGTTGTTCCAGATAAATAAGTGTAGTGTTATGGATGGTCAGTGAGATGCAAGTAAATCTGATGAGGCAGGAGTATGCAATTGTGGAATGGAGCATGACAACTAACCTATTAAATGCCACCTTTTTAGGATTTGATTGGTGTATTTTCAAGCTTTACACACTTGTATAATCCTGCCCCAGCTCAGAATTATTTACATCTGCCTGACCATTGCCATTTATTATCCGTTTCAGCTGATGTTCCCCACTGGTCCCTGTGAGAAAGTACTCATTGGTTTCTTTTAAAATGTTTTGGCTTCAGTTCTGGCCTCTTGTATATACTGTACAATTAGTTTTCGGCACTACGAGTATCTAACTACTCCTAATCGAAATTTAGACAGTGCTGCCTGGGGCAGAGGAGACCTTACCCATGCTGCTGCCGTACCTGATGTGCTTCACTCACATTCCACATCATTCCTATGCTTCCAACTTCAATGAGGAAGCATGGGAGTGATATGGGTCACAACAGTCACATGATCAATGTGCTAATGGACAACCAGTAAGGAGGCTAGACATTTGGGTGAGCAGAGGATGGGGTGAAATAGGCACAAAGAAGCTAAGGCAGTACAGCTGAAAGTTTATCATCTGCCAACATTTATGTTCTCACTCTAAAGGTGCCCACTAATTATACAATTTACTTAACGATTCTTTGTATGAACAATCGTAAAGGATTGTTTGTGACCATTAACCTCCTTAGCAGTAATCCCGGGCTAGTATTGGGGTGGAAAACTGCAGCTAAGAGTGGTAATCCCGACCTCTGTTCGGGGTAGCAACTGGAGGCTGTGTGCAGAGTATAGCACAGCGGGTGTTTCTACATACCTCCCGGGGGATCCTGATGTCTGCCGCCATTCTTCTTCCTCTCCTCCGGGGTTCCGCTTCCTGCTGGTGAGATCACCGGCTGTCGTCATGATACATGGAGGCATAACTGCAGTGCTGGAGCCAGGGAGGTGAGTGATTGAAAAACTGCTGCTGATCTTCCTGGCAGCATGATTTTTTTTTTCTTCCAGGCTTTAGGGTCTGAAAGGGTGCAAAAAAAATTGCACTGCTTTTAGATCCTAAAATCCAGAAAGAATCATAATGCTAAGTGGGTTAACCTCCCTGCCAGTATTATTCTTGCAGCCGCGGGAGGGTTTAACTTTTTTTTTTAGCATGTAGCTAGCCTAGCTTCCCCCCTCCATACAGAGTCTCCCTATACGCACTGATCGCCCATCCGGAAATCTCGTTCTGAACGGGATTTCCATGAGGGCCTCCACCAGTCGCTATGGCGATGGGCTGTGATGACGTCAGAGGGAGTCCTGATCCACCCCTCAGCGCTGCCTGGTACTGATTGGCCGATCGGGTCTTGGGGGGGAGGGGAACGGGGACCCTCTGACGCGGTGGGTAGCAGTGAATCGGCAGTGATTGTTAGTAACAGGCAGCTAGTAAAGTGCTAGCTACGTGTATGAAAAAAAAATTATGCAAATCGGCCCAGCGGGGCCTGAGAAATCTTCCTGCGTGGCTTACCCCGTGTCCAGCACAGGGTTACCGCTAAGGAGGTTAAAGGATAAAAGTAATCTGATCAGATTGATAAATTCAATCTGAAATTAGGATTGATTTATTTCATCTGATTAAAGGGGAACTGAAGAGCGGTATATGGAGGCTGCCATGTTTATTTCCTTTTAATTAATACCAGTTGCCTGGCAGCCTTGCTGATCCTCTAATACTATTAACCATAGCCCCTGAACAAGCATGCAGCAGATCAGGTGTTTCAGACTTTAAAGATACTCTGTAACATTAAAAAAAAACGCCCCTGGGGGGTACTAACCTTGGGTGGGGGAAGCCTCGGGAATCTAATGAGGCTTCCCACACCGTCCTCTGTCCCACAGGGTCTCGCTGCAGCCCTCCGAACAGCCGGCGACAGACCCGACTGTGACTTCAATATTTACCTTTCCAGGCTCCAGTGATCCAGCGGGGGCACTGTGGTTGCTGTCGGCTCCGAAGTAGACGGAAATACCCGATCTCAGTCGGGTCCGCTCTAGTGCGCAGGCGCTGGAAACTTGCGCCTGCGCAGTAGAGCAGACCCGACGGCGATCGGGTATTTCCGCCTACTTCGGAGTACCCCCCAGGGGATGTTTTCATGTTACAGTTCCTCTTTAAAGTACGATCTGACAAGATTAGCTGAATTCTTGGTTCTGGTGTTATTCAGATACTACTGCAGAGAAATAGACCAGCAGAGCTGCCAGGCAACTGGTATTGATTAAAAAGGAAATAAATTTGGCAGCCTCTGTATAACTCTTATTTCAGTTCCCCTTTAAGAGATTTTTTTTTTATTACTGGTCCCAAATAATCATTTAGTAAATTGAATAGTTAGTGTCCAGCTTAATGTACAACTGAAGAGAGGGGGGGGGGGGTATATGGAGGCTGCTATGTTTATTTCCTTTTAAGCAATACCAGTTTCCTAGCAGCCCTGCTGACCCTTTGCTTCTAATACTTTCAGCCATAGTCCCTGAACTGCAGCAGATCAGGTGTTTGACATTGTCAGAATGCTTGTTTCTGGTGTTATTTATGCACTTCTGCAGCCAAACAGACTAGCAGGGCTGCCAGGCAACTGGTATTGTTTAAAAGGAAAAACATTGTAGCCCCCATCGTCTTCTCACTTCAGTTGCCCTTTAAGGAGGAAAATGCCAGATGGAAGAGGATGGAGAGTTGCCAGCATTAAGTAAATGTCCAATGATCTGCAGTTCCTATAATTTAGTTTGTAATGTAATTCTAAATGCATTTTTGTGGCTTGCAATAACAAGTTAAACTGCTTTTAAGAATATAAGGCCTGGTTCACACAGGATGGATCAAAAACAGATCAGTGAAATGTATCAGTTCTTGATCCATTCCACGAGCTCTGCGTGAAGGTGCTGCATCAATCTCTACAGAATAATCTCAGCCTTCCAAAACGTATGTTTGGCACATTGCGTTCAAACAGATTCATTAGTTAACATTAAGGCGTCTTTCACAGAGGGATGGTGCGTTTGATGCGACGTTAAAGTTTCATAACGTGCTCCTAATGCATTGAAAGACTAACTTGGACGTTATAGTACATTCTTTAACCCTGCATTTGGTGTGCCAGTTTCATTGCACAGTGATAGAACGAAAACTGCGCTTGCTTTACATTAAAAAAAAAAAATTGAGTATGTGCAACACACACAATGCAGCAGATTTATTGCTAAACGCACAGCATGCAGCACTTTCTAAATATTTCTACACATTACAACACAACGTGTGCACTGTGAATGTCGCTCAGACTTTGTATTGCTGTGCGTTAGTCTGAGTTAGAACATTTTCTAATGTGCGACTAACGTTGCACTGTGAAAGAGCAGTCAAATTAGCAGGTAAAACAATAACTGGATTTCAACAGGGCCTAAAAGGCATTGAAGCGATTTCTCATCTTTAGTGGGTTTTTTTGTTTTACAGAATACTATAAAAATTTTAGAAGTAGTTAAAATTCTGTAAAAATTGTATTTTCATGCTTGCTGGTTGCTTAAAAGGCATTTTATTAAAGTGTGAAAATATTGCCTAGGAGAGAGTGAATTGGATTAGCCTTATTAGCTGCTTTACTTTAAGAAATTTAGGTTGTGATTTCTATAAATGAAATGTATTTTGTTTAATACTAATGACTGCGTTTGAAATATTCCATTTTAGGGTTCCTGTGAATTAGGGGACAGTTGCTGTTACTCTCACATTATGTCAGACACAGATCTGAAGTCACAGGAAGATGCCCCGTCAGAGAAAGATGAAACCAAGCATAATGATCTGTCAGAAAATGACAAAACCCAGAAAAATGCCTAATCAGAGAATTACAAAACCAAGCAAGATGTTCCATCAGAGAATCCCCAGTCAGAGAATGACAAAACACCTTCATGATAAAGACTGACAAAAGCTGCAGAACTCCTCAGCACTTCCATGATAAACTCCAGCCTTCATTCAGGAAACATTTAATGGACAGACTCCAGAAATATGGCAAAAGAAAACACTTTCATTTGCTAAGCCAACATACTTTAAGTTTTTTTGTTTTAAAATACTTTATTTACCAACAAGAAAAATAAAGAACTGTGTGAATTTTTATCTTCAAGTAGATATTTTTTTTCTGTGACTGTTTTCGTACAACTTTGGCAAGCTGATGTTACTCATAGGCAGCAAGGCACTTGACCAAGGGGAGGGGGCAGCTCCCATTCTGGAACAGAGCACCCCCCGCAGTTTATCATCTGTCCCAGTCTGAATATTTCCTGTGCTGGATGGTAGCAATGAATGTGCGGATTTCCATTGGATGAAGAGTGATGTGGGTAGGGTCCAGGCCAGATGAGGTGTGCTTAGTGGATGAGATAGGACCTGTGTGGAAGAAATAAGAAAGATAAGATACACTTAAAGCGGGATTGTCACCATAAAAATCAAATTTCGACAGCAACTGGTCTGAGTGTATTAAGTGATAAAGATGCTAATCCTGCATTCAAAACTTTCTGCTGTTATGGTTTGTAGTCATCACATACTTTAGGAGCACTGGCCCTAGTGCCAAAGAGTTAAATGCTGGGAGTACTTTTTATCTATAATACATTCCTCCTCTTCCATTTATTTCCCTGCCTTCTGCTTATCAGAAACACCCTCTGATTACTTGTTTACAAGCAAGGCTGAGGTGACTCAGCAATTGGAGGATAAGACAGTGTAGTTCCTAGTATACACCTCAGTGGGAGTGTCTGAAGACTCTGGGAGGAGGGCAGCTAATAAATACACAATGAGCAAGAGAGGAGGGAAAATAAGAGTCAGGGAGGATATGATGTCAGTATTATCTTAGCAAGACAGCCACTGCCTAGAATCGGATTTTCTGCTATTACTTTATAAAATTCACAGGAATCAGTACGTGGATAGCACAATACATCTGTTGTAGAAGTAGTATTTATCTACTTATAGATGTGCTTTTTATTTCTAGGTTAGCATGGGTGTTGCTTGTTCTTTAAGGCTCGTTCACACTGTACGCAGTTTCAGCTTTAGGGCGATTCCATCTCAATGGAAGGTATAGGAGAAATGCAAAAATTGCTTTGTGTAAGGATTGCATTCACATTTAAGAATAAATACATTGTATTTATTTTCCAGGTCAAAGAGTTCACTTCCTGACTTGCGTCTGGGAGGGAATTTAAAAAAAATGCTCGGGGGGAAAAAAAAAACGCTTTTAACAAATGCATCACCCACCCAATCGCTGGGAAAAGGGGGGGGGGGGGGATTCCTCCAAAAATTAACACAGGTGGACAGGTGAATGGAACGCAATGTGAACGAGGCCTAAAGCCCCCAAAACAATGGCAAGTCGAATAGAATCAAATCCCGATCGGACGTGTCAAATTGAATCAAATCTAATAACAAAAAAATTGTATGGTGTAGATGGGGCTTTACAGGGCTACTGATAAACACTATACAAGTCATTTTGTAACTGAATAACATTACATCATATTTTCCTTTAAGTGGCACCTACTGCTAAACAAAATTACACAAGATTCTAAAATTCCAACAATTCAGTTAAATGTATCTGTTGTTTAGAAGAGCTTTGACTGACAATCTCAGTTGTAGAAAATGTATTAAAAGAAGTGTAAAATTATTCTATTGAAACATGAATAGCATTCATTTATAAATGGCATGGGCAAATTTGAGCACAGGGTGAAGCTGAAAGACTGCTCAACCTGCTGCAGCTTAAAGAGACTCTGTAACAACAAAAACCTCCCCTGGGGGGTACTCACCTCGGGTGGGGGAAGCCTCAGGATCCTAATGAGGCTTCCCACGCCGTCCTCTGTCCCACGGGGGTCTCGCCGCAGCCCTCCGAACAGCCGGCGACTGTGCCGACTGTCAGTTCAATATTTACCTTTGCTGGCTCCAGCGGGGGCGCTGTGGCGACTTTCGGCACGGAAATAGACGGAAATACCCGATCTCCGTCGGGTCCGCTCTACTGCGCAGGCGCCGGAAACTTGCGCCTGCGCAGTAGAGCAGACCCGACGGCGATCGGGTATTTCCGCCTACTTCGGCGCCGAGAGGCATCAGAGCGCCTGCGCAGGAGCCAGGAAGGTAAATATTGCGTCACCGCTGCACGGAGGGCTACAGCGAGACCCCCGAGGGACGCAGGACGGCGTGGGAAGCCTCATTAGGATCCTGAGGCTTCCCCCACCCGAGGTGAGTACCCCCCAGGGGCCGTTTTGTCGTTACAGTTCCTCTTTAAATACTACTCCCACTCTGAATTGGAGCAACTTTTTTTTCGGGGGGGGGGGGGGGGGGTTATTAGATAGGAGGTGGCTAACTTGCTTTGTGCCTTTGCCAATTTCAACTTTCTGGTGCCCAAATTATTCACTAGGTGCTACTATAGCTGTAATTCACATTACGACCCATAGCAGTGCCTAAATCATCATCAGAGCAGTGCTGAAATTAGCTATCCCATGTGCATGGCCTCCCTAAGGGCTTGTTTCCACTATTGCGGTGCAGAATCGCCTGGATTCCACCGCTGTTGAAATTGCATGAAATAACATGCGGATGCGAATTTTTGCGCGTTTTGCAGCGAATTCGCATAGGTAAGGGTATATGAGAATGTAACTATGTCACTGCCTGTTTGAAGTTACATTGGTACCTATGCGAATTCGCATGAAAATTCGCATACCATAGCCGCATGCGAATTTCCTATTAAATACATTAGCGGCGATTCGCATGCATTCCACTCGCAGGCAAATTCGTTGGCTCTTTTGTGCGTTTTACCGCTGAAAAAACGCACCTCAACGCTACAGTGGAAACAGGCCCATCCACTTGCATTACATGTGCAAATCCGCATGCGTTGGACGCATGCAGATTCGCGATAGTGGAAACGAGCCCTTAAAGAGACTCCGTAACAAAAATTGCATCCTGTTTTTTATCATCCTACAAGTTCCAAAAGCTATTCTAATGTGTTCTGGCTTACTGCAGCACTTTATACTATCACCATCTCTGTAATAAATCAACTTATCTCTCTCTTGTCAGACTTGTCAGGCCTGTGTCTGGAAGGCTGCCAAGTTCTTCAGTGTTGTGGTTCTGCTATGAACTCCCC
Source organism: Hyperolius riggenbachi (assembly GCF_040937935.1). Taxonomy (NCBI): domain Eukaryota; kingdom Metazoa; phylum Chordata; class Amphibia; order Anura; family Hyperoliidae; genus Hyperolius; species Hyperolius riggenbachi. Next base: position 63,197,630 of record NC_090648.1, read on the forward strand.
CGTCCAGGCCCCTCTCTGCACACTGCCTGTGTGATATTTAGATTAGTGCAGCTTCTCTCTGTTCTATTATCTTTTACAAGCTGGATAAATCCTCCTCTGAGCTGGCTGGGCTTTCACATACTGAGGAATTACATACAGGCACAGCTGTCTGCACTCTGCAGGAAGAAATAGCCTGACACTTCAGTGGTAGATAGCTGCAGGGGGAAAGAAACACACAAATGATCTCTTGAGATTCAAAAGGATGGCTGTATACAGCCTGCTTGTGTATGGATGTATTTTCTATGTGTGGACATACTGTACATCAATCTACTTCCTGTTTTGGTGGCCATTTTGTTTATAAACAAAATTTTTAAAACTGTTTTTAACCACTTTTAATGCGGCGGGGAGCGGCGAAATTGTGACAGAGGGTAATAGATGTCCCCTAATGCACTGGTATGTTTACTTTTGTGCGATTTTAACAATACAGATTCTCTTTAAGTGAACTTGAGGTGATAGTTACATAGAGACTGCCATATTTATTTCCTTTAAAAGGGGAACTGAAGTAAGAGGTATTCGGAGGCTGCCATATTTATTTCCTTTTAATCAATACCAGTTGCCTGGCAGCCCTGCTGGTCTATTTCTCTGCAGTAGTATCTGAATCACACCAGAAACAAGCATGCAGCTAGTCTTGACAAATCTGACAATGATACAAAAGAGAACACACCTGATTTAAATTTACTAAACAAAAAATGTACCCTATTGGAAAGGTAGAATAAAATTTAACTTTTAATAGTTACATTAACATATTTTCTTATTTGCTAGGTAATAGGTAAACTGTGAACGCAGCGGACTGGAGGAAACAAAGTTTTGGGTCACATGACCATCCTCCTAGTTCACGCTAATAAATACTGTGAACCTTACACCAAAACTCAGTTTTGGTGTAGGGTTCACAGTATTTATTAGCGTGAACTAGGAGGATGGTCATGTGACCCAAAACTTTGTTTCCTCCAGTCCGCTGCGTTCACAGTTTACCTATTAGCTAGCAAATAAGAAAATATGTTAATGTTTTAATGTAACTATTAAAAGTTAAATTTTATTCTACCTTTCCAATAGGGTACATTTTTTGTTTAGCAGATCTGACAATGTCAGAATCCTCTGATCTGCTGCATGCTTGTTCAGGGGCTATGGCTAATAGTATTAGAGGCAGAGGATCAGCAGGACTGCCAGGCAACTGGTACTGCTTAAAAGGAAACATGGCAGCCTCCATATACCTCTCTTCAGTTCCCCTTTAAGCAATATCAGTTGCCTGGCAGTCCTGCTGACCCTCTGCCTCTAAAGGCTCATACACACATCAGACCATAGTCTTTTGAAAATGAAAGATCAGACCAATTTTACCCCCTTCCATGTAGTATTACAGCCATACTCTACATAGTCTATTCTATGGAGCTGAACTCCCCATCAGACAGAAATCTTTGCAAGATGCTGTACACCTTTTGCAGATACCTATCTTTTGAATATCAGTTCCTGCAAAATGCATTCATAGTCCGATATCTGCAGATCATCATACACACCTTGTTTAACTGACATTCATCTGCAGATCAGACAATCCATCCTGGTGGATCTGATCTGCAGATGAATGTCTGTTAAACAAGGTGTGTATGATGATCTGCAGATATCAGACTATGAATGCAATTTGCAGGAACGGATCTTTGGCAGGAACAGATTTTTGCAGATACTGATCTGTTGTGTCTGTACAGCATCTGTGCGTGCAGCATCTTGCAAAGATTTTTATCTTATGGAGAGTTCAGCTCCATAGAATAGACTGTGTAGGTATGGCTCTCATACTACATGAAGGGTTGTAAGATTGGTCTGTGATCTTTCATTTTCAAAAGACTATGGTCTGTGTGTATGTGGCTTAATACTATTAGCCATAGACCCTGAACAAGCATGCACCAGATCAGGTGTTTGACAGTCAGATCTGACAAGACTAGCTGCATGCTTGTTCCTGGTGTGATTCAGACACTACTGCAGCCAAGTAGACCAGCAGGGCTGGCAGGCAAATGGTATTGTTTAACCTTCCTGGCGGTAAGCCCGAGCTAAGCTCGGGCTATGCCGCGCAGGAAGATATCTCAGCCCCTGGTGGGGCGATTTGTGCCATTTAAAGTGCTGTGCGCGCAGCTAGCACTTTGCTAGCCGCGCGCACAGCATGATCGCTGCCGCTCTGCGGCAATCGCACGCAGCAGCAGAAAAGCCCCCCCCCCCCCCCCCCCCGCTAGAGCCCTGCGCTACCCGGACCAATGAGTTCCGGGCAGCGCTATGGGCTGGATCGGAGGCGTCTGACGTCAGGACGTCCATGACGTCATTCTGATCGTCGCCATGGCGACAGGAGAAGCCAAACAGGGGAGCGCGTTATATACGCGTTCCCCTGTTTGCTATTGATGCCGGCGACGATCGCACTAGAGGGACACATGCACCCTCTAGTGGTGTTTCATGTAGCTACCACTCTGGTAGCTTTACATGAAACAAAAAAATATAAAAGATTTTTGCCTATTTTGCAAAAAAAATTAACCGCCAGGAGGGCGCAAGTTAGAGCAGCCTGTAACGCAGCCCACCGCACAGCAATGAAAAAAAAAATCAATGAGCTGCTCACAGTGCCCACGTTGCATTACATTGTAACGCAGCACATTTAAAGAAAGTGCTGTATGTTAAAGCGGCTTTAGCCGCATTAGGCTGTTTGCACATGCTGAGTGATTTTTTCTCTCTTTAACTTTGGGGCAGGAGAGGCGGTGGGGAGAGTCCGCTATTGTGGCCAGGCACATGGCTAATTAATATGCCCTGCAGTGTTTACTTCCTGGAACAGCCGCTTATTGGCTGGCGGGACTAGTGTTCCGCTTACGTGGTCACCGCCGCATGTGTCAAAAAGTACGCATCACTGACACATCAAAAGCCGCTTAACGCGGCTCTATAGAACATCCAACTTCAAAGCTCACATGCGTTAGGGGCACGTTATGCAACCTTAACGTCGCATCTAACGCAACGTTTGTGTGAAAGGCCTAAAAGGAAACAAATATGGCAGCCTCCATATCCTACTCACCTCAGGTTAACTTTTTTTTTTTGGGGGGGGGGGGGGAGCATGCGCAATAGTACACAGCTTGGTGGGAAAAAAAATTACATTACACCATATGACTAGGGATGGTCAAAAAGATACACATTTCTAAGTTGCTGGATAGTGCAAAATTTCATGCATGTTCAAAATTTGGTACTGAGTATTCATGTGTAAATTAAGACTAATTTAATGAAGCCGAGGAGATTTGATTGGTCCTGCTTCCGGGTTGAAGGATGAAGCTTGGGAGTAATGTGGGACGCATCGAATCAGACAGCCACATGGGTATGTTAGCACCTCCCCCCTCCTGAGGTCTCAGCTGTCTCATTTAAATTTTGATTACGAGTACGTAGCTACTCAGTAAAAACAAATTAGCATACCAATTTTTTGCACCAGTGAAAATCAGGCGCAGGAAAACTTCTGATAGGAGAATATCCGTACAGTTACCAATATTCTAATGTTTAGTGTTAACTTTTCATAGTAAAAAATATTGGTTAATCTTCAGGGGCCCATACTGGTAGATTTTAGACATCAATCAATTCCATGGAATCAAATCGATCAGAAATCTATTTCAAATCAGCCAATCGATCGATTAGATCTGCTGCTGGCAGCAGATCAATGGCCCATAGCGTTGCATTGGATATAATGGTGCAATAATGCATTTACATCGATTTCCAATAGATTTAATTCTAAAAACCGTTCCTAGTGTGTGGCACACGTCAGATTCGACTTGACAGGCGTTGACAAATCTGATTGTTGAATCTGCTGCAAATCTAAGTGTATGGCTACCTTTACTGATTTTTTTTTTTTCTTACTATAACTAAAACTAACCCTACTCTCGCACAGAACCTTCCCCCCCCCCCCCCCCAACGCCTTTCCTGACGCCTAACCCTTAAAGGGAACCTAAACTGAGAAGGATATGGATTTTTCCTTTTAAAATACCAGTTCCCTGACTCTCCTACTGATCCTGAGTCTCTAATACTTTCAGCCACAGCCCCTCAACAAGCATGCAGATCAGGTGCTCTGACTGAAGTCAGACTGGATTAGCTGCATGCTTGTTTCAGGTGTGTGATTCACCCACTACTGCAGCCAAAGATCAGCAGGACTGCCAAGCAACTGGTATTGTTTAAAAAGAAACATCCATATCCCTCTCAGTTTAGGTTCCCTTTAACATCTTCCCCCTCCCTCCTAGCACAAGCACCACTCCTGATGCAAAAACTATTAACCATTCCTCCCACACAGACCCCGTTCCTGACTCCTAACCCTCCCCTGCATGCAAAATAAAGACGAAAACCCTGCCATAAATACAAAACATCGTGTGGACACCCAAACCAAGCAGAAAAAAAAAAAAATCATATAAACAGTTTTGCCTGAATTTCCTGAATTTGTCCAATATCGCAAATTTTACATAAATTGTATATGAACTCAGAATTATTCTTATCTCACTGACCATCCCTACACACAACCATTTACAACTGTAGCCAGAAGCCTTTTAGACTTCTTTCAAACCCCGTCCACTGGCTCCACCCCTCCAGCTCACCGGTCTCTGCTCTCCACTGCATCCGCTTCATCTGGTCTTTCGGCAGATTGGCAGCCAGCGTAGTTTCCAAAAAGTCGGACAGAGTCAGTGAGGAGAAGAGTTCCTGGAATTAAGACAGAGTGTAAGCATGACCGAGAACTCAAAGTGTCTGTTCTGCCAGCAGCACCAAATCATTTTTCCAACAAACCTTAAAGCGAAGAGAAGTAGTAACAGCCTGTTGTGTTGCGTTGGGTAATAGGCTGTTGTGCTGGGCATGTAGATGGAGAGTATAAGAAAGTCGGCAAGGGTTGCGTTGGGTGACAGAGCCCATTGTCTTGGGCTTGGGTTGTGTTGGGTAACAGAATCTGTTGTGCTGGGCACGGGTTGCATTGGGTAACAGAACCTGTTGGGTGACAAAGCCTGTTGTGCTGGGTACGAGTTGCGTAACCGGGCCCGGGTTGCATTGGGTAACAGAGCCCGTTGTGCTGGGTATGGGTTGCGTAACCGGGCCCGTTGTGCTGGACACGGGTTGCGTTGGGTAACAGAGCCCGTTGTGCTGGGCACGGGTTGCGTAACAGGGCCTGTTGGGCTGGACACTGGTTACATTGGGTAACAGAACCTGTTGGGCTGAACATCAGTTGCATTAGGTTACATAGCCTGTTGTGCTGGGCACAGGTTGCGGTGGGTAACAGAACCTGTTGTGCTGGGCACTTAGATGGAGAGGTATAGGAAAGTCAGCGATGAGTTCTCACCTTGAGATTCACAGTGATTGGCTGAGAATAGTTGCTGCTTTCGTCTTTTTGAAACGGGTGTTCCAGACGCAGCAGAATCTTCCCGGGCTCATGCAAAGCAAAGGTGAGCAAGTGCAGGTTGTCTGGCAGTGGCTTCTGCAGAGCTGAAAACTGAAGAGTAATAACATCAGCAGTAGGAATGTTTGTAAGGGTCTCTTTATGCAGGTAAAATACATAGTATTCTGGTAGAGTGCACAGCTATCGCAGTGGACACTGTCTTCTACATGACACAATTGTTATAATCCTTCAGAATATGGGGGAAGGTTATTTCCTTACCTAAATGACTGGCAAATGTGTTGCTCAGCCATACAAGTACAGAAGTGAGAGCAGTGTGGTGTGGATACTATGCAGTGTATATATAGGACATTATACACCTCCTACCTTGCTACCCCTCACAATCATGTGTCCACCTACCTGCATTTGATTTGTATACATCTTAAAAAGGAACCTGAGGGGAGACACATGTAGGAGGCCATATTTATTTTCTTTTAAACAATACCAGTTGCCTGGCTGTCCTGCTGAACTTTTCTGGCACCAGTAGTGTCTGAATCACACACCTGAATCAAGCATGCAGCTAATCCAGTCAGACTTGAGTTCAGGGTCTATGGTTAAAAGTATTAGAGGCAGAGGATCAGCAGGACAGTCAGGCAACATGCATTGTTTAACCCCCTGGCGGTCTAATTAATTTCGCCAGGAGGGAGCGCAGCAGTTTTTTTTTTTTTTTTTTTTTTTTTTTAAAGCTGGCCACTAACGGTCCAATTTCTAGCGAAAAATCGTTCGAGCGATCAGAAATTCTGATCGGATTGGTTGTAAATAATCTCTATTGGTGGACACAATCGATTATGAACGAGTGAAAAAAAATGTCGCCCGAATGAATTTTCGTCGAACGAAAATTTGGATTTTTGGTGGTCGTGATAGATAGAAAGCAATGATTGGTTAGTTGATGGTGTAGTGAACGATTTTCCATCTGATCAGAATTTCTGATCGCTCGAACGATTTTTCGCTAGAAATTGGACAGTTAGTGGCCACCTTAAATCAACGGGATTTCCTGGATGGCTTCCCCCGTCGCCATGGCGACGGGGTGGGATGACGGCACCAACGTCATTGGGAGTCCCGATCCACCCCTCAGCGCTGCCTGGCACTAATTGGCCAGGCAGCGCACGGGGGTTGGGGTGGGGGCGGAGCGACGGATAGCAGCGATCAAGCGCGGGGCGGCGGCGATCGGTGTGCTGACGCAGCTAGCAAAGTGCTAGCTGCGTGCAGCAAAAAAAAATTAAGCAAATCGGCCCAGCAGGGCGGGGTTACCGCCAAGGAGGTTAAAATGAAATAAACATGGCAGATTCCATACCCCTCATGCCAGTTGTCCTTTCAGCAACACCAGTTGCCAGGCAGTCCTGCAGATCTCTTTGGCTGCAGAAGTGTTTGACAAACCTGACAAGCTTATTTCTGGTGTGGGATTCAAACGCCTGATCTGCATGCTTGTTCAGGATCTATGGCTAAAAGTATAAGAGGCAGAGGATCAGCAAAACTGCCAGGTGATTTATAGAAGGACATGTCAGCCTTCCTCTCACCTTGATTCCTTTTAAGATAACAGGAAGTGCATGGATAACAGGCATTAAAGTGACACTGAAGGGGACAATAAAGTATGATCTAATGAATTGGTTGTGTAGTACAGATAAATAGAGCATTTTTATTTTCAGTTAGTGTTTTTATAACATTGCATCATTCTATAATATTTGCAGTTTATACACTGCTCAGCATTCTAAATGATTTCACAGAGCAGGCTAATGACTTTTTGAACTTTGTCACTGTATTTTTGTTTTTTTCTGCAGAGAAGACACTTGAGATAATAAGCTTCAGAAGACAGAGCTCTCTGCGACTTTGAAAGTCAGAGAGATCAGTTAAGCTCTTTTGCATAGATAACTGGACTTTAACTCTTCCTGTACTGGAAATAGCAGACTTATCTGTGCTGCAATTTTTTTTTTTATTTCTTAGCTGTACAAATTATATCAGAAGTTTATTTTCACTTCAGATTCCCTTAAATAAACCAATATGTCAGACCTACACAAGTCTGTGGTGCAGTCAATACTTTTGACTGAAGACATTTAGGCCTTTTTCAGACAGGAGGGTGAACACTGTGCTTGCCAAACCGTTCAGTCTCAATCTGCCACCCGCCAGTGCAATCCGGGTGCAATTTAAATACTAATTGAAGCATTAGTAACACCACTCGTGTCAAGCACTGCAGCACAGTTGTGTCACAGCAGAGGACTGACATATCAAGTCAGGGCATGGCTGCGGCCAAGCTCATAACCGACTCCATGGCGAGACCGCCTGTACAGCGCTGGTGCAGAAAAACAGCCAACAGGCGGTGAATTCAACACCTGTCAGTTGCCGTGTGAAAGGGGTCATATGGAGATAATTAGGTTTCCATTCAAAATACTGTAGGTAGAAGTAGATAACTATACAGATGTATACAGTTTAAGTGCATCATGGTTCCTGTTGTGTACTACAGTATGCTCCTACCACAAGTATGTCACGCCAGGTGGGCAGGACCGGCGGCGTCAAGGCAGATTACTGCCTTCCTGCGGTGTATGGCCAGCCAACAGATCTCTCTCCATTCAGAGAAATCTGTCTCTTGCTTAATCTGCCCATAGATCTTTAGATGTATGGACACCTTAAAGAAACAACAAAAATGTAATCCTTTTTTCTACTATCCTACAAGTTCCTAAACCTATTCTAATGTGCTCTGGCTTACTGCAGCACTTTCTATCATCACCATCTCTAATAAATCAACTTATCTTTCCCCTGTCTGATTTGTCCTGTGTCTGGAAGGCTGACAACTCTTCCATGCTGATCTGTTATGCACACCCCTCGCCAGGCCCCTCTATGCACACTCCAGTGTGTGTTATTTACATAAGCCAGCAGTGTCTCTGCTCTCTTATCAGTGAGAGAAGAGAGCTGCCTTTTACAAGCTGGATAAATTGTCCTCTGTTAATATGTGACAGCCCAGCTTCTTTCACAGCCTGAGGAATTACAGACACAGCAGAGCTGTCTGCAGGAACAAACAATCAGCCTGTCACTCTTCAGTGGATGATGGCTGCAGGGGGAAGAAGGTAAACACACAAATGATCTCTTGAGATTCAAAAGGAAGGCTGTATACAGCCTGCTTGTGTATGGATGTATTTTCTATGTGTGGACATACTGTACATCAACCTACTTCCGATTTTGGTGGCCATTTTGTTTGTTTATAAACAAACTTTTTAAAACGGTTTTTGACTACTTTTAATGCAGCGGGGAGCGGCGAAATTGTGACAGAGGGGAATAGGAGATGTCCCCTAACACACTGTATAGTTAAAATCGCACAAAAGTAAACATACCAGATTCTCTTTAAGACTTCTAAGACCCCAATTCTTATAATAATGTAAATATGTTTTGTTATATTCTTTATTTACGTATATAGCGGGAAATCTCCCCTTTCTTTGAACAACATGAACCATCTCACTAAGTTACAAAACCACCTAGTTTGAAGAGAAGTTCCCAGAGGCTTTGGTTATTCTCTATTAACTCATAATGGTTCTAGTTGTATTTTTATATTGGATGTAGTAGCCATTTCCACTTTTGTTCTTTTTAAGATGTTACTGAAAATGATATTGTTAGTTCTATTCGTGTCTGCTTTATACAAAAATTTATTTCTTAATAAAAAATACAATTTATAAAAGGAAAAAAAAAAAAAGGAAAAAAAAAAAAAAAAAGGAAAATAAGAGGGAGAAAAAAATAAAATAAAATAAAAATCAAACAAACGACTTCTGAGTCCCTTTCAAATTTCATTACAGACATCCAATAAGCAGAAATCCAACTTCCCACTCACCTTGTTGGTTGGCCCCTGCTTGTTCCAGTAGGAAACCCCTTTTCCACTGGAAAGGATGATCTGAGGTGATAAGTACTGCTGCAAGGCCAGAGTCCGGTGCACGTCGGCAGAAGCCTTTGGGGTGTCCAGTACCAGCAGGTGTTTCCCCCGCACCACAAGCCCCTCCCCATACTGGCCTGGTTCCAGTAACGGCTCCGCCACACCACGATAATCATCATATAGGAGGCGCCTGTGGACCTGTCATCACATGGAAATCACATGAACGTTATGCATCGAGCATTAATTGCCAGACTCACAGGTCCACTTTAATCAATACCCACCATTAGCTCCAATGAGCCATCAGTAATGCTGGATCCTCCCTGCGATCGATCTGTGAGAACGGTCAGCTGGACGTCAGCGTTCTGCAAGAGGCCCACACACAGATCAGGACATTAACAGCATATATATACTAGCTAGTACAAAAGTCTGGCTTACTACACAATCAACAATTCCCATGCAAGGGGAGATTCCATAAACATTGGAATCCTTGCATTTAAAAAGGGAACACGAGATAAGAGGGATATGGAGGCGGCCATATTTATTTCCTTTTAAACAATACCAGTTGCCTGGCTATCTTGCTGATCTTTCATACCTCAGTAGTGTCTGAATCACACCTGAAACAAGCATGTGGCAAATCCAGTCAAACATCTGATCTCCATGCTTGTTCAGGGTCTATAGCTAAAAGTATTACAGCCAGAGGATCAGTAGGACAGCCAGGCAATCTGCATTGTTTAAAAGAAAATCTATATGGCAGCCTCCATATCTCTCTCACTTAAGTTGTCCTTTAAAAAAAGGACTCCATGAAATTTGATTAGAATGACCACCCATATAACATATGTAGTTTTAAAACGGAGCTAAAAACCCTCCCAAAAAACAAAACAAACCTTGAGTTCAGTCTAGACCAGGGGTGGGCAAACGTTTTGACTTATGGACCCCAAAAAGTTAACAGAGGGAATTTTGTCCGGCTCTTTCAAATTGTGTCTAAGCTGGACTTTTGCCATAATTGTAATATCGCTTTTAGAGACCTTTTTTGAACTAACCAGGTCATCCATTTTTTGCAAACTTCTAGGACAACTGTACAGAGCCTCAGAGCTGCTCTTCTTACAAGATTTGGTGCAAGGACACGCCCCTCCATAAAAGGTTTTATACCTTTCCTTTATGCTTTGTTATCCCCGGACACCGCTTCTGCTAAACTGCGATTTCATTTGAGGTGGGAAGCAGACAATGGGCTCAATTCTGGCAGCTATGTGAGGTAAATATTTTTTTGTAGGTAAAATACCTCATGATGCTGGGTGATACGCCCTATCCTGTTACCGCCTCTCAGATCTCCCTGCTGAGGGAGCGCAATCTATTCTTTCATACCGCTCTGATAAACAGGTAGACAAGGAGAGCTGACCAAAGCAACAAGTCAATTGACTATATACTGTTATATACTGGGTAACACATACAGTACAGCACTAGTATCTGTTCATACACAGCACCAGTACATGATTTTTTTTTATTTTAATTTGGTGTGCGTTGGAAGAGGGGTAGTCTTAGACGGCGAGTATATTCTAAACTATATTTTAACTGGAAAAGTTGGGGGGTCGTCTTATACGCCGGAATATACGGTAATAGTCTTTAACTGTCTTCAATAAGTTAGGATAGTCTTTGGAAGATTTTTTTTTTTTTTTTTTTTTTGTGAGGAGGGAAGGTGCATTTGATTATGTAGCAACCTATGAAAAGTAAATTTATAGGCATCCATTATATAAAAAAACAAAAAACAAAAAAACCCCAGCTCATTTATCTTTAGAGGCTGGGGGGAAGGAGCACTTTTAGAGGCTGGGGAGGGGGGGGGGGGTTCTGCACTTTTAAAGACTGGGGGTGCGAGTACTTTTACTTTTAGAGGGGGGGTACAGCACTTTTACAGGCTGCTGGAGGGGGGGCCCTCGGAGCACTTTTAACCAGAGGAGGAGGGGGGGGAGGGGTTGGGGAAATCTGTATTTGCCGCAGTTTTACTTAATTTTTTAAAACAGAGGCTGTGGGTTGGAGCATTTGTACTTTTTTCCAATCAGAGGTCGGGGAATGACAATGTGGTGGGGGGCCGGGCGCGGCAGATGGATTGTACAGGGTTTGGAGCACTTTTTCTTTTTTAACCTCCCTGGCGGTAAGCCCGAGCTGAGCTCGGGCTATGCCGCGCAGGGGGAGATCTCAGCCCCCGGTGGGGCGATTTTCGTTCTGTAAATTGCTGTGCGCGCAGCCAGCACTTTGCTAGCCGCGCGCACAGCTTGATCGCCGCCGCTCTGCGGCGATCGGCCGCACGCAGCGGCTGAAGAGGGCCCCCCCCCCGCCAGAGCCCTGCGCTGCCCGGATCAATGAGTTCCGGGCAGCGCTATGGGCTGGATCGGGTGTGCCTGACGTCAGGACGTCGGCTGACGTCCATGACGTCATCCCGATCGTCGCCATGGCGACAGGAGAAGCCAAACAGGGGAACGCGTTATATACGCGTTCCCCTGTTTGCTATAGATGCCGGCGACGATCTGACTAGAGGGCCACATGCGCCCTCTAGTGGTGTTTCATGTAGCTACCACTCTGGTAGCTTTACATGAAACATTAAAAAAAAAATAAAAAAAAATTGGAATTCTGCAATTTTTGCAGAAAAAATTAACCGCCAAGGAGGTTAAAACAAAATGGAAGCTGGGGGGGGGGGGGGGGGGGATTTGTTGGTCAGATCACCTTTACTTATTCCAGCAAAATATGGGGGCCCTGAAAACAGAACAAGCTGAAAAGGCTCCATGTTATGTGACAGATATCACAATTCTGTCACAGCACTGCATTTATCATGTGGTAGAGGTAGGTCTAATTATGTGAGGTAAAAGACATGCAAACACACCCCTTATTTCTCTTCAGAATTCAAGTGTGAGGTATTTCACTACTAAATACCACACATTTATAGTAGAAAATTACCACATGAATTACCTCATGAAATTACATGAGGTAAAACTTTAAACTACCAGAATTCAAAAGTTTAATTTTCTTCATGAGGTAAATCAAATTCAATGAGGTAATTATCTAAACGCTACTAGAATTGAGCCCATTGGCTCAGTTCTCTCAGATGAGAGATGGGCCCATTGCTGTAGGATGCTAAACAAAAATAGCTCTTTTTATTTTTCCATACAAATGATAAAGCTTTTGTGTTCCTACAGTAGAATCCCTTTTTAGTAAACTCAAAGGGACCAGGAAAAGTAGTTTACTATATCAGAAGTTTAAAGTACACCCCAGGTAAAAATAAACGAATGAAACAAACAATTGTATCTAGCGTCCTTCTCCTAAAATTAAAAAAAAATATATTTTTAAAATATTCGTTTTATTTTATTAAATTTTAAATTTTTTATTAAAATCTACTTAAGGTTTTACTGTTTTGTTTTTGCTCAATGACACATTCATTGAAGTATGCCAGAGCTAAAATCTATGAACTATTGACCCTTTTATCTCTTTCCTGCTCTCAGAAATTATTTTCTGCTAGGAAAGGGTTTTATAATTGGAATTTCTTATCAGTGAGGGTCACACTGTAATCTGACTAAGACAGGAACTGCCACTTTCATACCTGATTAACTCTTTCAGGTACAGGAAGAAAAAAAAAAAAAAAAGGAACACAGCATAGTTATTTGTGTGCTAGGCACCTTGGGTATCTTTTAATAGATCAGAATTGGTCATACATTGTATATTTATACAGATGCATTTGCTGGGGCCTGAGTTTTATTATCCAGAGGTTTTCTGTATTAGAGTTTACCAGAACAAGAGTCTATACCCTCCCGAGACTGCATGGATTGCAACCCGATATATCTGATCATCGTTTCTGCGGCTGGGGTGCTCTGGGTGACTTATGGCATGTTTGGTGGATGTGCCCACTTGCTCTGGTAGACCCTTTGGACCCCATTACGTTGTATTATAGGTTTACATCCCCTATGTCATGCTGCTTGGAGACAACCCCCCAGAGGCCAATTATCCTAAGGGTGCATACACACATCCAATTTTGATTGGCCAATCACAGGACAATTTTACCACCTGCATGCACTATGAAAGATTACCTACACAATCTGTTCCAATTATTTAAAATCTGTTGGCCTTTATATTGCATGGAAGTCGTAAACTTGGCCAATGAAAATTGGATGTGTGTACGCCCTCTTAGCATCGCTTTATGACACATGTTGTTGCCATAGCTAAAACGGCACCTTGTGGCTAATTGGTAGACGCACCATCGCTCCTCCGAAGCCATCTTTGATGCACTGAACACTGTTGTAGCTCCACCCACTTCACATACCTTTATGAAGATGCGGCTATTCACTGGGTAATAGTTCCCTGCCACTGGTTCTGTCTGCTTGAATGCCCAAGTGTCCCGAGAATTCCTCCTGTACCACGCCACAAGAAGACAAACAAAATCAATGAGAATAGTAAGGCCAGAGCCCACAGCATAGGTCTCCTCAGATCATGAAGATTGCTTCTCCCATTAAAGGGCGAGACAAGGCAATAAACAAGAGCTATGTGAGTCCTTCCTTCTTAGCGTCACCCTGTGGTGGTGTGAGGGACAGTTGCCAGCATAGTCAATTATCTGTAGACTTATATGTGACAATATGAACAGGTCTTCTATGAGAAGTACATTTTTGGACACTGGCAGACCAATGCAATTAATGGGAGTAAGTAAGGCCTACTGAAGATTTACTTCCTAGGCCAAATGCCCAGACGTTCGCATGGCCCACCAGCTTGTTCATAAGATTTCATATAAACCAGCTGGCACAAGCAGTGATGTGGCCTGGGCACCTCTTTGGATGGCAGGAAAGACACTGGCAGAACAGGTGAAAAACACCAGCGTTTACTGTTGCCCTGCATGATTTGGGGGGGGGGGGGGGGGGGGGAACCGGCTGGATTTGTGGTAACAAAGGAGGAGGCTACAATAATGAAGGGGGGGGGGACTGATACAATTATGGGGAGCAAAAGAGAAAGGGGCTACAATCATGGGGGCAGCAGAGGAGGGTAAGCATGGAGGAAAACAGTTTTAGCCATTTATTTAGGAAAGGGTTCTTTACAGTAAGAGTGATTAAGATGTGGAATGCATTGCCACAGGAAGTCGTTATGGCAAACTCTATACCTGCATTTAAAGGGGGCTTAGATGCTTTCCTTGCGTTGAAAGACATCCATGGCTACAATTACTCGGTAATGCCTAATGATGTTGATCCAGGGATTTTATCTGATTACCATCTGGAGTCGGGAAGGAATTTTTCCCTTTTGGGGCTAATTGGACCATGCCTTGTAAGGGTTTTTTTCGCCTTCCTCTGGATCAACAGGGATATGTGAGGGAGCAGGCTGGAGTTGTACTTTGTACTGGTTGAAGTCGATGGACGTATGTCTTTTTTCAACTATGTAACTATCTAACCAATTGTATGGGGGGGGGTTAACGGAAGAGTTCTATATTAACAATTAGCTTTGTGAGATATGTGGGAACCAGAGGGGCAAAAGACGCAGAAAAGCGCTACACTAACAGAGACAATGATGGTGGGAAGTGGGCAGTGCAACAACAAGTAACAGAGGAGGTTGCTAAATGCAGGGGAAAAGAAGAAAAAAAAGAAAGAAAGAAGAAGAGCCGGGCACTATTAGAAAATTGCTGCCTCTTGGCACGTGTCTTTCGGCCTGCGTGGCCATGAGTCGTGGTCCTTGCTTGGCGTTGCAGTCCGGCCACACATGTGGCCTCTTTTTTTCTGATATAATTAATATCTGGGATTGTTTACCCATATGAGGAGGCAGGGGCTTGATTGGCCCTTAGTCTTCCTCCATGTATGAAATGTTTACTTTTCTGATTTTGTTTTTGTTGGCCATATATCCACAATATATTTAGTTTAAGGAAGTTATTAAATATGGTGCGGCCATTCTGCTTCTCTGCCCTCCCCTCCCGTCCCTGGTTACAGCTTGCGTTCCAGTGATGCGGAGGGAGGAGGTGGTGAGCGCTGTTGATGACTGGCCGGAGTTTAGCATATATAGGAAGTGTGTGTATGGTGACGTGAGCTTGCTGACACGCCCCCTTGAGAAAGCCGGAAGTGAACCGGCGAAACATGTCTGGTACACACGGCGTGCGAGTGTGACCCACGTGGAGCGTGCCTACACTCCACAACTCTCCATTCACCAGCCTGACTGCCGTGTATTGGGTTTGCCCTGTATCTGCTTTTACGCTCTGCTGCATTGCTAGGACGGAACTCTGTGTCTCCGTGATTGTTTCCGAGAGACCTAGATGCCGCCTGTGGATTACAAATGCCAGATGCCCACTACCATCTTGCCTGGCAGATGAACTGCACAATATCTTCATGGGACATTCATCACCCTGCAAACTTCATGGAGCCGGTAGAGTATATGGATTAAGCTGGCAATCAATGTATTGGATACACTGTACGCTATCTGTGCTGTTTTCACAGCTTATGACTCTTGAACTGGCTCCTGCATTTCGCAATAAGGTGCTGCTATCTCGCTTGATGTGCATGGCTGATACTAACAATCTTGACCATATTTCCATTGAAATGAGAAGTTACAACTAAGCATAAGGCAGATGTTCTATGGATTTTTGGGCATTACCCATTCAGTGATCACTGCAACTTTATTTTTATTTTTTATTTTTTTTGTTGGCTGCATGTGTATGTGGTTGGATGGATGAGGGTGCAGGGTCGGCCGACCACTCTGTGGGTACACACTTTTTATGAAAAAAATTGTTTTATGAAGGTTTCTAATAAAAATTTGTATTTTTATAATATACTGAATCACTTGATTATTTGGAGTGTACTCCCTCCTTTATTTACCCTAACGTACTTTTTTCATTAACTATTAGAAAAGGAGACAATAACAGATGTTGCTACAATATGTGGCAATATACAATACAAATTCCTGCTATAACGTATACACAGCTGCCTGACTCAGCCACGCAGAAAATGGTTCAGATAATTAAGGAGCAGGCGTGACATCACCAAACCAATAATCCTCTAGGAACTAAAATAAAGAGTCATCACTCACGTTTGACCAAACTACAAAAGCAGATTTTATTGATGCAACTAATGCAAACCAACCATTTAAAAGTAGTTAAAATAGGCTGGCGTGGAGTGCTCACATACACCTCATACCACCTCACTCCAGGATCTTCAGAGGGGGAGACAAGTAGTATTGGGGCTCAGGTCAATCAGTATCACCAGCTGCTATGCCAACACACATTCCTAATTGGGGGGTTTTAGACCATATTCGGCATCATACAAATCTATTAAAGGATAGCTCACCACCAGACTATGCATTATCTCCGGGATTGCCTTATTACTTCACCCACTGAGATGCAGAATTACTTCAGCTCGAGTTACCAGCCGCTCTACCCAGACAGACAGCGCTTCAACTCAGGAAGTAGAATGCACGCCAATCAGCTTTGCTAGACTCCCGTGACTGCAGCCAATGGTGTGCCCACATGCAGCTGCGGGGCTTGACCCCCACCCACCTACACGTTGTGCCCACTGCTTTGTGAGCTTCATCAGGGTATACGTTTCTGACCACTCGCACACTACTACTCTCCCACTAAAAAAAAAAAAAATATGTTTTTGCAGTATCTGTAACTTTTGTTCTTTTTGGAAGAAGTACAAATCGGAACTGGAAGTGGTCAGTCTCTCTGCCCTCATATGGAGCCACTAAGGAGGGAAGCACTGTCATGTGAAGTCTTAGGCTGGATTCACACTGAGCGCACGTGTGTGTGTGTGTGTGTGTGTGTGTGTGTGTGTGTGTGTGTGTGTGTGTGTGTGTGTGTGTGTGTGTGTGTGTGTGTGTGTGTGTGTGTGTGTGTGTGTGTGTGTGTGTGTGTGTGTGTGTGTGTGTGTGTGTATACATACCCATATTTAAGGCCTGTATACAGCGAGTTAGAATAACGTGATCCGGTACAAGGCAGACATGTAAACAAACCCAAAGAATTGTATGGGCAGCGAGTTGACAAGCAGAATTATTCTGAGGGCCAGTTTTACATTTGTTCTTTGCAATGAGATGCTCCCACCGCACCACACAAAACCTCACACATATGACAGAGTACGCCGACAGAGTCATATGCATAGCACTATTCCCCCCCCCCCCCGATGTACTCCCTGAGATTCTCATCGCTGCGCAACATGCTCTGTCATTTGTGCATCACCCATAGACTTCCATTATTACCCCCAAGTTCTGTGCTTGCAGTAATGTGCTGCCGCCCTTGCGTTGGCTCGAATACTTCTGGCGCACCACAACGGACACGATAAATGTGAAAGTCCCCATAGATTTTCATTGCTTTTTCAGCCCCTTGCGGTAAAATAGGAAAATGCAATGCAGGGCCCAAAATGCAACTGATAGTGCATGGATGACACAGGAGGATGGGGCTGACACAGGAGGATGGGGCTGACACAGGAGGATGGGGCTGACACAGGAGGATGGGGCTGACACAGGAGGATGGGGCTGACACAGGAGGATGGGGCTGACACAGGAGGATGGGGCTGACACAGGAGGATGGGGCTGACACAGGAGGATGGGGCTGACACAGGAGGATGGGGCTGACACAGGAGGATGGGGCTGACACAGGAGGATGGGGCTGACACAGGAGGATGGGGCTGACACAGGAGGATGGGGCTGACACAGGAGGATGGGGCTGACACAGGAGGATGGGGCTGACACAGGAGGATGGGGCTGACACAGGAGGATGGGGCTGACACAGGAGGATGGGGCTGACACAGGAGGATGGGGCTGACACAGGAGGATGGGGCTGACACAGGAGGATGGGGCTGACACAGGAGGATGGGGCTGACACAGGAGGATGGGGCTATGAAAGTGTTCTTACAGTTATGGAGTAACAGGAGAAAGGACTACTGAGTGGTCGGACTACTATAACTGAGTCTGTCACTGTATGATGACACGGACACACACACACACACACGATAATCATTACCTCCTCTGTAAGATCTGTCTTCCGTTGGCATCCGTATAGAAGAGTCCGTCCGTCTGCAATGTTGTGTCAAAGCTGCTGATCACTTCCTTTCCCATACTGTCCCTGGAATAAGGAGAGAGACAGCATTCCAGAATTATTCAGTGATAATGCACGGAGTGTACAGCCATTCCAGACTCTTAAAGGGAAGGTTCAGGGAGGGTGGGTAAAAAATAGAAATCAATTTCCACTTACCTGGGGCTTCCTCCAGCCCGTGGCAGGCAGGAGGTGCCCTCGCCGCCGCTCCGCAGGCTCCCGGTGGTCTCCGGTGCCCAAACCCGACCTGGCCAGGCCGGCTGCCAGGTCGGGCCCTTCTGCGCTCCAAGGCCCGGAACTTCTGCGTCCCATGCCGGCGCGCTGACGTCATCGGACGTCCTCCGGGCTCTTCTGCGCCTGCGCAGTAGAGCCCGGAGGACGTCCGATGACGTCAGCGCGCCGGCGTGGGACGCAGAAGTTCCGGGCCTTGGAGTGCAGAAGGGCCCGACCTGGCAGCCGGCCTGGCCAGGTCGGGTTTGGGCACCGGAGACCACCGGGAGCCTGCGGAGCGGCGGCGAGGGCACCTCCTGCCTGCCACGGGCTGGAGGAAGCCCCAGGTAAGTGGAAATTGATTTCTATTTTTTACCCACCCTCCCTGAACCTTCCCTTTAAGGTGGCCATACACGGCGGCGATCGGTATATACACGCAGCTAGCAAAGTGCTAGCTGCATGCAACAACAAAAAAATTATGCAAATCGGCCCACCAGGGCCTGAGAAATCCTCTGTGGTGGCTTACCCCGAGCTCAGCTCGGGATTATCCCCCAGAGGGTTAAAGAAAGGAAATGGGAGAATTTAAATAGAAACCGTAATAACATATTGCAGAGTGTAGTCAATTATTCAGGATAGCCACGTTTACTTTACATATCCATGTTCCACCATCAGAAACACTTCCTATATTATTGTATATTGGTATGTAGCCCTGCACTCCTACTAAAACTTAACCTAGGCTGTTTATTATGTGGAATTCCCCTCCTCCCTTTCCCCGCAGAGACCTTTTCTACTGGCTTAAAAAGGGTAAATAATTCATAGATTTGAGCTCTAGCATACTTCAATGAAAGGGTCATTGAGCAGAGACAATGAAACAGTAAACTTAAAAACTAGATTTAACCTCCCTGGTGTAAGCTCGGGCTAGCCGCCTGAAGCTCAGTGCAGAGCAAAGCGCGCAGCAGGCGCTTTTACTCACCCCTCCCGGGGGATCCAGACGTTCTCCTTCCTGTCCTCCGAGGCTCTGAATCACAGTCATCAATTGCACAAGAGCGCCACCCAGAGGATGGAGTCAAATTGCAGCACTGGAGCCCAGGGAGGTGAGTGCTGGGGCTGCTGCAGAGACTGGCAGCATGATTTTCCTCCTGATTTTAGGGTCTGAAACGTTTTAAAAAGACCCTAGAAATCTGGAAATGAAACCGCCAGGGGGTTAAATATAAAATAGAACTGTGGGATATCTAAAAAAGTCATTTTTAGGAGGAGGAGGATAGATGCAATTGTTTTTCTCAGTTTATTTTCACCACCGATGTCCAAAGTAAAGCAATAGTAGAATAACGTCAGTACTGCGTCACGTGACTCCGATACAGAACCTAACCCCGTGACTCTTCGCAAGGCATCATGCTGAACTGCTTTGGACGGAATTATCCAGGATTCCAAATTAGGAAACTGATTGGAACAACAAAACTACTGTACATAGCACTGTACATAGCTTAACATTAATGTTTGCTCAGAAAAAAAAGAGTGAAGTAGTGCTTTTTTGTTTGATGAAGCAGACCTATAGCGATCTACAACACATTTGTAAAGTGCTTTTCTCCCGCAGGACCCAAAGCGCATAAGCTTGTCTCAGATCAGTACACAGTGATGTGTACAGGGGGAAAAGTCATGTGATCATAAATGCCAGACTAAACAGGTGGCTTTTCAGTTTGGATTTAAATGTCTCCAGGGTTGGAGCTTGCTTAAGGTTGGCAAGGCATTCCACAGGGTATGGGCAGCATGACACAAAGCTTTGGCTACAAAGGTTTTTAGTTGGACTCTGGGGGTGGTCAAAAACTCTTCAGGTATCCGGGGCCTAGGTAGTGTAGGGATTTGAATGTTAGCATGCCAATTTTGAATAAGCATTCTACAGGCAAATACTGTGAACTGCTTACCCCACTGGAATGGGTCCCACCATCCATTCCAGCTCCAGGTACCTCTGATCAGAGTACAGGCGGACCACCTGAGAGCACCACGATGAGAAGTTCTGATACACCTCCTGCACCAGGGAGTTCTGTGGATGAAGGAAACAGAACATTCAGCCTCACTTATGAAAGTGACCCATGATTTATTTGTTGCTAACACATATTGAAATAGAAAGTGGCCCATGGGCTATATCCGACTGGTTGCCATGAGCAACAACAACGAAAGAGAAAAAAAATAAAAGGTTCTTTCGCCAGGCAATTCAATAACAGCTGTAAGGCCCAGCAAGAGAAGAGCTTCCTAAATCAACCAGATTCTGATGTAATAACAGATTAGTAATGATGCAGGACAGTTAGGTTGAGACGTGTCATAGTAATATGGTACAGTAAGCATTATGTACAGGATCACTAACCTTCACCAGGTAACTCCGGACACTCTTGGACAAAGGTAACGGATTAGTCTGGTTGGGTCGGAAGATATACGCTCCTGAGGTCTGGTAACTATCTGGATTACCAGAACTAGCGTTATACCTGCAGGAGGACATTCAAGTGTTACAAAAAAAAAAACTTTTATTACTGGTAACTAACAGGTCAACAAGTATGAAGCAGTACATCAATTTTGTAAAAGGTAAGCATTTAACGCACAATACTCCAGGTACTGTAGTTACCTCATTAATTGCATATACTAGAAGAAGATACTGCAGTGTCTTCCCCGTGTGTCCTGTGACTAAATAATAATAACATTTGTACAGGTAGTCCTCGGTTAACGAACGAGATAGGGACTGTCTGCTCGTTCTTAACCTGAATCTGTCCTTAAGTCGGGACAGCCACCTTTGCCCCCGTTTTAAATGCAGAGTAAGGGCAGCGGAAGGTAAATAGAGGACATCTCACCTGATCCTCGGCGGTAGAAGGTCCCATCGTGGTGCAAGGAAGCTGTGCAGCCCGTCCTCTCGCTCCATCCACTGTTCCCGATGTCGGCTTCACATAGGTCGCATAATGACGCATTAGCAGGTGCCGCCACTAGGGGGCTTCTCCTGATTGCGTCATTATGCGATGCATAAGAACCCGCCAGGGAACAGTGGACGGAGCGAGAGGACAAGCTGCGCAGCACCGGGCACCACAATGGGACCTTCGCATCGCCGAGGATCGGGTGAGATGTCCTCTTATGTACCTTCCGCGGGCGCTTACTCTGCATTTAAAAACGGCGCAGAAGAGGTAGTCCCCGGCAGCGTGACGTCATTGCGACGGAGCGGAGCTACGGTCGCGGCGTTCGTATCGGCGGGTCGTTCGTAAACCGGGGACTACCTGTATAGTGCTTTTCTCCCGTCATACTCCAATCGCTCAAGAGCTGCAGCCACTGGCATGCACTCAAGTGGCCACCCTGCAGTGTGAGGGAGTCTTGCCTTGAACTCCTTACCGAATAGGTACTGACCTTAGCCAGATTCAAACAGTGGTCTTCCATGTCAAAGGCGGTGCCCTTAGCCAGTACACTATCCAGCCACTAAACTCTAGAGGCAAACAATAGTGCAGCCATGGCGAGTACCTTACATGACCACTAGAGGCCTCTAGTGTTTATCACGTGACACAGCTGCTCAGGGAGAGAAGAGACAGGGAAAGGCATCCGGCGGTGCAAAGAAGACACGGAAGATAGCGCCGGCAGACAAGTGAGAGTAAAGTCCGCTGCTGCAGCAGTCGTACTAAAAATCGAACACCGCTGGCGATGCACTCCTGACCCGCGGGCGATCAAGCAATAGCTTCTGTCTGGAGCAATGGATCAAAATCTATTTCGGCCAAAAATTGATAGTTAATCATTTGGTTGTTCCAGGCAGTTTATGGGTTTTTTAGGACATTGAAATGATGAGTTTTTTTTATTATACTGCCACCTACATCGGCTGTGGGTAAGATTAATAAGGCTACATTCCCACTGCTGGGCTGAGGCTAACAGACCTATAAGGCTAATGATGTGCTCTTTTGCAATGCAGAGGGCGGGAACCCGACAGAGCAGCGCAAAGGTGATGTCATACGGCGAAAACAGCTGTTGGGTAATGCTGCAAACATGCTGGATTATTTGTCAGAGACGGTCGTTATCTACCTTTAATCTAGCTTGTGTACGTGCCTTTAGCCTAGAGCATACATGTCAAACTCCGGCCCGTGGGCCAAATCTGGCCCTCAGAGCCATTAAAATTTGGCCCTCAAGGGGTTTCCCCACTTTGAATTATGTTTGGCCCACTCTGGACCACCAGGGAACATATATTGGGGGTGAAGCCCTAGAACACCAGGGAAGCCATATGGGGTTGGTAGGGGGAAAGCACTAAACACTAGGGAACTGTATAGGGAAGGGTGGGGGCCACTAGACACCAGGGATCTGTGTATGGGAGGGAGAAGCACTAGACTCCAGGGATCTGTATAGGGGAGGGAGGAGAGCAATTGGACACCAGGGAACTTTATAAGGTGGCCAGTAGACACTGAGATTGGCATGCGATTAGGTCCCAGTGTTCAATGTTGTCCCACTTTGTATTGGAGTTTGACACTCCTGGCCTAGAGTAAGAGTTATGGCTAAAGGTGGGTTTTACCGCATACATGTAATTAAGATGCCAGGAAATTTGGGTGCAGGGTAAAGCCGAAAAATGGCTCACTCTGCTGCTGCAAGAGTCCCGGCGGCGTTAAATTACCATTCCCCCTCCAGGTCGCCATGAATAGTAGGGAAAGATGTAATTTGGCTGTTGCCAACGGCCAAATTACGCCATTTTTATAGTAATTTCGGCTCAGTTTTTTACTGTACCCAAATTACTGACTGAGACCCATTACAGCCGCAATTCAAATTATGGCCTATGGTGGCTATGACTGCACCCATTTCCCTGCGCCATTTTTGCTCCCATTTTTGCTCCAGGGAGGATTAAGCTCAGTGTGAACACAAAGAAGGAAAGAAGCCAGATGAGAAATATCCATAAGATACTCTTACCAGTAGAAGCTCTGTGTTACAGGCAGAGAGATCTGATTTTCCAGATTGTGAATTCTACTGATTAATCCAGTTTCCGGGTCAAACTCCACTCTGTAAAACTGAAGAGTAAAGGAGGATCAGTAATACAAAAGGCACATTTTAAAAGGGAGGTAAGATGCTTACCTCAGTGGTGGGAACCCTCAGGAATCCTCCTGCAGTCCATTATTCCAGTGCAGGGTCCCGCTATGCCTATTCAACAAAAACATATCAAACAGGTTTCGTCTGACCACGCTCCCGGCAGTGGATGAACGCAAACAAAGCGCTTGTGTGCAGAGGAAAGACGCTCATTCTACTGGGATTGTGCAGACCTTACATGCACATGCCCAGTCTGCATTCGCTTGTCCAGAGTCAGAAGTGCGGCCAGAAGATAAAGAGGGACCCAGCACTGGAGGAGAATCCAAGAAACCTGTGGACCATCTGGAGGTTTATCACTACCTAGGCCAAATTCTAAATCCTGCCCCTACAGGTTTCCCGCCTCCCCCTCTCTATTAACATAAATACAACATACATCACTACTGAGGCAAGTATCTAACTCCTCCCCTCACAGGTTCCCTGCCTCTCTTCCCTCCCCCCAGTAACAAATACAACATACATCACTTCATAAAACAAAGAACAGATCTAGATAGGCTTATACACAGGTGGCCATACACTGAGGCTCGGTTCCCACTTGCGCCGGATCCTGCGCGGCCAGTGGGAGCAGACAGTGTAGTATCCACTCCAATGGTCCGCTGTGGTCTGGCTCTAGCCCTGGGCAGATGCATTACTCATAGACTACATGGGGAAATTAACGCCTCCACCTTCCTGAGATTATCGTGGACTGCACAAATGTGCGGCCAACATACCACAATGGATCTCACAGTTCCATTGCACACTGACAAGTGTGAACGGTTCCTATTAAGAAAATAGAAGCTGTTCGCTGTCCGCTTTGCGATGAGTGGCGAATGGACAAAAAAAAAATGCCTATTCTCAGCGGGAAGTGGGAACACAGCCTAATAAATGGCCACCAGATTTGACCATCAGATCGATCCCTTTCAGATGAAATCTGATCTTAGACGGATCGAATCCTTCCACACACTGTACACAGATTTTCTATAGATTTCACCATGAAATCTATTGAAAATCTGTGGAGCTACAACCCTGCCTGCCGGGCCCCCAGACCTCTCCCATCTAATGTGCTTTCACTCCCGGGCCGCGTGGAGTGTTGGCAGTGGAGCCTTTACTATCCTGTTCGCTGACTGGCACCAGCAGACAGAGTGTAAACTCTGCTGCCAACACGCTGCATGTCAGTTGTCCCACAAACACAACTACTTGTTCCCCTGTAGCCCAATCCCCACCTTGTAGGGTAGCACCAGGAGCAGTTTAATATTTACTTCCTCCAGCGCCGCGTCTCCTCTGTTCTTCCTGGCAGCTGCTTGCACTGGCTCCTGATCATGTGACGAGCATCAGAAGCCATAGTGCGGCAGCGCACAGAAGCAAGGAAGAACAGAAGGGACCGGGCACAGTGCTGGAGCAGGAGAATATTACACTACTCCACTGCACTATTCAGCAGAAAATAGAGGAGTAGTGGGCCCCGAGGCACCCCTCAAACCACAGGGATATAGTTCTGCCACTGGAAACACAGCCTTACCACACTTTTCAAAACCAAAACATTTTCCTGGAATGATGTAATCACATCATGATATAGGATATACCTTATTCTCAATCATCAATGGCTGTTTCTGCACCTTAGGATGGAAGAACCTCTCCTGAGCGGAGACCTTCTCTACTGTGAACTTGCTGAAGCCCAGCGGAGGGATCTGGGTTGGGAAAATCAATTCTCGTTCCCCGTGACCTCTGTCTCTACGAATGTCTTTAGTGAACTGGGAAACGGGAACGACCTGTGAATGAGAAAGAGGTCAAAGCTCGCCCCAAAAACTGCAGACAAGAAAGGTTACGGCATTTAGCAGAAGGCAGGGGACCCAACAAGTACACTGCACCACAATAACTTTCATCAGTCTGACATGCTGCTCTTGGAAGGGCAGCAGATGGCCACACAATGTGAATTGTAGTACGTAGTAGTTAGTGAAGACTGGATGCAGGGAATAAGAGATGCTTGCTAAGGGCTCTTTCACACTAGAGGCCTTTTTCGGCGTTTTACCGCCACGGCCATAGTTCGCGTTTTCCATGGTAAAATGAAAGTCCATAGACTTTCAATTTACCTTTCACACTTAATGCCCCGTTTTTTGAGCATTGCGTTTTAAGGCTCCCCGGCGCTTTTTCTGGGCCGACCACAGCGTTTCAATGATAGTCAATGGAAAATGCAAACTACAGCTTTTTTTAAAAACGTTTCACCGCTGAAACCCCCCCCCCTCCCCCCCGAATTTAATGATTAAAAAAAAAACAACAAAAAATAAAAAAAAAAACACTTTTTTAGAGCTGTAAAACTCTTTGAAAACTATATGGAAAAGCTATGTATTGGCGTTAAAAAGCATAAAAACATCAAAAACGCTGACTGCAAAAGGCAGCGTTTTAGCCTTTTCTACCGCAGCCTCTAGTGTGAAAGAGCCCTAAGAGGCTATGAATTCTGGCTTGCAAGCAAATTTGATGCATCTGTAGGTTTGTACACACACACACCAGATCAAAATTGTCAGTTTTCAGTGACAATGGATCCACGAATCTCCCCGACCACTAAACACAAAGGATCAAGTATTGTGCTAGTCCAGTCAGACTTCCTGATCTGCTGCATGCTTGTTCAGGGTCTGTGGCTATGAGTATCAGAGACAGAAAATCAGCAGGACAGACAGGCAATGTGCATTCTTCAAAAGGAAATAAATATGTCAGCCTCCATATCCCTCTCACTTCAGGTGCGCTTTAAAGGGGGAACTGAAGAGAGAGGTATACGGAGGCTGCCATATTTATTTCCTGTTAAGCAATACCAGTTGCCTGGCAGCCCTGCTGATCCTCTGCCTCTACTACTATTAGCCATAGCCCCTGAACAAGCATGGAGCAGATCAGGTGTTTCAGACTTTAAAGTCAGATCTGACAAGACTAGCTGCATGCTTGTTTCTGGTGTTATTCAGATACTACTGCAGAGAAATAGACCAGCAGGGCTGCCAGGTAACTGGTATTGATTAAAAGGAAATAAATATGGCAGCCTCCGTATACCTCTTACTTCAGTTCCCTTTTAAAGAGAACTTGAGATGGGGATAATGGCAGTATTTATACTTACCTGGGGCTTCCTCCAGCCCAATGAGTTCTGTGGGCTCCCTCACTGTCCTCTCTGGTAGCTCCATTCAATTGTAAAAGCTCCTGATATTGTAGACAGCTACGCTCCTCTGCGCATGCGTGGCCCAGCCGTGCACGCACCTCCTGTCGTGCTCCCGGGCACGGGGAGCGTGGGGCTGGCTGTGCAAGCGCAGGGATCATTGGGCTGGAGGAAGCCCCAGATAAGTATAATTACAGCCATTATGTATGTCTTAGGTACCCTTTACAATTTAATGCCTTCCTCATAAATCTGTTAATTAGCTATTCACGTCCGCATAGCAAGCTTGACTAATGTGCATTTAGTCTGGAATCTTATTTGACTTTTTTTTTTTTTTTTTTTTTTTACCAGAGAATGATGTACCTTAAAGGGACACCTAAGTCAGGAATAAAAATAAAAAAAAAAAAAAAAAATCAGTTTTACTCACCTGGGGCTTCTACCAGCCCCCTGCAGCCATCCTGTGCCCAGTCACTCACGGAGCCTCCGGTCCCCCGCTGCCAGCTAGTTTCGTTTTCGCTAACAGGGAGTTGGCGGGCTTTCTGTGCCTGCGCAGGCCTGGCCACACGTAACCTTCATGTTCCCGTCCTCAATAGCGTCCTGCACAGGCGCAGGACGCTATTGTGGACTGGAACGCGAACAAAAATACGCGTGACCAGGCCGGTCAGTGAAAAAAAAAAAAAAAAAACTAGCTGACAGGGGGACTAGAGGCTCCATGAGTGACTGCGAGGGCACAGGACGGCTGCAGGGGGCTGGTAGAAGCCCCAGGTGAGTAAAACTGATTTTTTTATTCCTGGTTCAAGTGTCCCTTTAACCACTTCAGCCTTCAGTGCTTTTTCACCTAATGCATCAGAGCAACTTTCACTCCCATTCATTCGCTAATAACTATCACTGCTTATCACAAAATGATCTACAGTAGTTCTTGTTTTTTCCACTACCATTTAGGCTATCTTTGGGTGGTACATTTTGCTAAGAATTTTATTCTAAATCCATTTTTACAGGAATATTAAGAAAAAAAATGGAAAAATTCATTTCTCAGTTTGCGCCATTATAGTTTTAAATTAAGACGCGTTACCATAATTCAAACCCATGTATTTTATTTGCCCATTTATCCTGGTTATTACACCGTTTAAATTATGTCCCTATCACAATGTATGGCGCCGATATTTTATTTGGAAATAAAGGTGCACTTCTTTCACTAATTACAAGCCCATAATAAAAAGTAACAGTAATATACCTTATTGACATGCATAATAAAGTTAAATCCCTAAGGCAACAATTTAATGTTTTTTTTTTTTTATTGTATACATTACAGGTAAGGTTAATTTTAAAAGTAAAAAAAGGCTTTTAATGGGATTTTTTTAAATGTAATTTTACTATTTGGCCACAAGATGTCCCTGCGGCTGTCTTCCATTTGCGTAGCTTTACTGTGCAAAAACGGAAGCAACGTGTGGATATGTTTATGAATGACGGAGCCGTCTCAGACGGCGTTGGTCTTTCATACAGGGACTCCGATCAATGAATAGAAACTGAGTTCCCATTCATGGATCTCCGGGCTAACGGGCGGAGACGAGAACGTGCGCGGGACCGCGCGCAATCACCTGCGGTGAGAGCGGCAGCAGGAACAGCATTTTGGACGTGTTTCCCCGAAAAAAAATACACGGTCTTATAATTTGTCTTTCAAAATTTGTGCTAGGTCTTATTTTCGGGGAGGTCTTAAATTCTATGATGGTAGCCAAATAGATTCCCCCTACCCGCCCGCTACCTTTACCTCCCCTGCTCTCGCTGCTGTCCCCCTTGTTAAAGTCCGGAAGCTTCTCCTGATTATTCCTGTCATTCACACCGCCTGCCCGCCCACTCTTTTCCTCCACTGCTCTCGCTGCTGTCCCCCTTGTTAAAGTCCAGAATCCTCTGCTGATTATTCATGTCATTCACACCGCAGATTAGCGATGAGTCGCGGTGAAAGCCACTACAGGAATGTATCCGGTAACAGCGCCAATAGGAAGTAAACAGATCACTTCCTGTATAGGGCGGCGCTGTTACCTGATACATTCCTGTAGCTGCTTTCACTGTGAGTCACCGCTAATTTGCGGTGTGATTAACGACAGGCATAATCAGCAGAGGATTCCGGACTTCAACGAGGGGACAGCAGCGAGAGCAGGGGAGGTAAAGGGTACGGGCGTGCAAGCGAGCAGGAGCAGGTCTGCCACTAGGTTTTATATTAGGGGGATGTCTTATATTTCGAGCATACTCGAAATATATGGGGTGTCTTACTTTAGGGGCACAGACTAACCAGCAAGCTCATGGTGACCCAGAACTCATTGGGTTGTGTAAGGGACTACAATGGTCCTAAAAGCCCCCTTACTAAGATGTTAAGAAAAACAAAAGTTTGCTTTCCTAAAACAGAAAGAATTTGCGATAATTCAGGTTGGAGTGAGCTCGAGCTCACTCCAACCTGAATTATCGCAAATTCTTTCTGTTTTAGGAAAGCAAACTTGTTTTTCTTAACATCTTAGTAAGGGGGCTTTTAGGACCATTGTAGTCCCTTACACAACCCAATGAGTTCTGGGTCACCATGAGCTTGCTGGTTAGTCTGTGCCTCTCGGATTTACAAGCCCTACTCCATAGAGCCAAATTAATCCATGCCATGCACTGATGAGGATCAAACAATCCGAAACAGTCTGTATGCATGTTGGATTATTATGGCTCTGTACATATTAACAAGCTGACACATCATTGCATTCCAGCGGTTCTGGAGGTGTGTTTAGCTTCTAAGGGTACAATGGTTAATTTGCATATATTCAGCAGTGGTGCCTGGGAGACATCTCGAGCTCACTCCAACCTGAATTATCGCAAATTCTTTCTGTTTTAGGAAAGCAAACTTTTGTTTTACTTTAGGGGGAGGTCTTAAATTTGGGGAAAGACGGTAGTAGCCATGTCCAAAATGTAGTAAAAGTAGTTAAACTCCTGCACACATCTGATTTTTATTATAGGCAGTTTTATGGAACCATACTTTTAAATAGCAGCGTTATTTGTAGCTTACCTCACTTGGAATGGATTCTCCAGAAGGACCTTTGATCACGTAGGCCGCCCCATTAACAGGAACTCGAACATAATGGGTGACCGTGCGGCCCAAGGGATTGTATATGTATACGCTGAACTGAAGAAGACAAAATACATTACTTGCAACAAAGATCACTCAACTATACATACAGCTTGACTGGTACAAGGTGGTAAATTGACTACTTTATCCACTAGTCAAAAGAAAGAGAATAAAAAAGCATCAGACATGCAAATTTCCACAATGGTAAAGGAAACTAAAGAAATTGAGCAAGGCAAAAACCTCCTGTGTGCGGCCATGCATGAAATATACAGTACAAAACAGGGACTCTAAGGGCTTGTTTCCACTGTTGCGACGCGATTTCGGCCGCATTCCGACGCTTGTAAAAACGCATGCGGATGCGTTTCCACATGCGTTTTTACCCGCGATTTCGCATGGCAGGGTGCCATGCGAAATTAACCATGACACTGCCAGGGCTAAATAAAATTGAAAAAGGTGCGAAATCGCACGCGAAATCGCGGGTAAAAACGCATGTAACAAACGCATGCGTTTTTACTATTAAATACATTAGCGGCGATTCGCACGGATTCCCGACGCAGGCGAAATCGTTGGCTCTTTTGTGCGTTTTTTTCACGCTGAAAAAAACGCACCTCAACAACGCTACAGTGGAAACAGGCCCATCCACTTGTATTACATGTGCGGATCTGCATGCGTTGGACGCATGCAGATTCGCGATAGTGGAAACGAGCCCTGAAGCTCATCTACACATCAAGCAGAAAAACACTTGAGGTTTGCGAGGGGCACATTTTGGACAGAAGGGGTATTGCCAATTATTCAGGTTGCTATGAGCATATAAGGTGTCCCACAATGCATCACTGCTCGATTTGCAAATGATCCCTTTGTTCCCTGAAAGCTAAACACACCTCCAGAGCTGCTGGAATGCAATGATGTGTCAGGGCCAGTTTCCACTATCTGCATGCAGATTCGCATAACCAATACAAGTAAATGGGCCTGTTTCCACTTGTCAGAAATCCTGTGCGGTTTTGTGTGCAGGAAAAATCTGTATGGCAGAGCCATCAGAATTCACAAACAATGTATTTAATAGGAAATTTGCATGCATTTTCGCTATGCAAATTTTCCATGCGAATTCGCATACGTTTTAGCATAAAATCAATGTAAAAGCCCACAGGCACTGACATGGTTAAATACGCATACTTACTAACGTATGCAAAAACGTACACTAACGAATTTGTGTTAGTGTTAAAATTTGCATCCGCATGCGAATTTGTTCTCACGTTTTCTGCAACTAATTTGCATCGCACAAGTGGAAACGGGCCCTCAGCTTGTTAATATTACAGAGCCACACTTCAACATGCATACTGACTGTCAGATTGGTTGATCCTCAGCGCATGGCATGGATAAGGGCCAGTTTCCACTTGTGCGATGTGAGTTACTCGCGGAAAACGAGTTTGCACGCGGATGTGAATTTTAACGCGAATTCGCGTACAATTCTGCATATGTTAGCAAGTATGTGAATTTAACCATGTCAGTGCCTGTGTGCTTTAACACGGATTTTATGCAAAAACTTACGCAAATTCGCATGGAAAATTCGCATAGCAAAAATGCATGCAAATTTCCTATTAATTACATTGTATGCGAATCGCACACTAGCCTTGCGGTGTGCGAATTCTGATGGCTCTGCACAGAAAAACGCTCTGTTTTCCTGACAAGTGGAAATTGGCTAATTAACTTGGATTGGTAATGCAAATCTGCGTGCAGAAAACGCATGCAGATTCGCAATAGTGGAAACGGGCCCTTAAAGGGAAGGTTCAGGGAGGGTGGTTAAAAAATAAAAATCAATTTCCACTTACCTGGGGCTTCCTCCAGCCCATGGCAGGCAGGAGGTGCCCTCGCCACCGCTCCGCAGGCTCCCGGTGGCCGACCCGACCTGGCCAGGCCGGCTGCCAGGTCGGGCGCTTCTGCGCTCCAAGGCCCGGCACTTCTGCGTCCCACGCCGGCGCGCTGACGTCATCGGACGTCCTCCGGGCTGTACTGCGCAGGCGCAGCAGTTCTGCGCCTGCGCAGTACAGCCCGGCAAACTTCCGATTACGTCAGCGCGCCGGCGTGGGACGCAGAAGTGCCGGGCCTTGGAGCGCAGAAGAGCCCGACCTGGCAGCCGGCCTGGCCAGCCACCGGAGACCACCGGGAGCCTGCGGAGCGGCGGCGAGGGCACCTCCTGCCTGCCACGGGCTGGAGGAAGCCCCAGGTAAATGGAAATTGATTTTTATTTTTTAACCACCCTCCCTGAACCTTCCCTTTAAAGTGAACCTTAAGCCAGAAAAAAGAAGATTTACTCACCTGGGGCTTCTACCAGCCCCCTGCAGCAGTCCTGTGCCCTCGCAGCCACTCACTGATTCTCTGGTCCCCCGCTGCCAGCTAGTTTCGTTTTTGCCAACAGGCCCGACAGGACTGGCCAAGCGTAGCTTTTTCCGCATTCCCGACTGTAATTAGCACTATTGCGTTGCCGCATATCTATGCGTGCGTAATGCGGCAACGCATATTTTTGTACGTGTTGCGGCCCGCAATAGCGCTAATTACAGTCGGGAATGCGGAAAAAGCTACGCGTGGCCAGTCCTGTCGGCAAAAACGAAACTAGCTGGCAGCGGGGGACCAGAGAATCAGTGAGTGGCTGCGAGGGCACAGGACTGCTGCAGGGGGCTGGTAGAAGCCCCAGGTGAGTAAATCTTTTTTTTTTCTGGCTTAAGGTTCACTTTAATGAGGCTCTATGGGGCAGGACTTAACACAGATGGCTACAGATTGCCCAGCAAGATAAACCAGAACTCCCAGGAATGTGTAAGTGGCTGAAAGGGGCTAAAATGCTGTGCAAAACAGAAGTTTGCCAACTTAAAACAGAAGGTATTTGCAATTCTTCAGATTGGAGTGAGCATAGGTCTCCCATGATGCATCACTTCTGAATATGCTAATGATCCCTTTGTTGTCCCTGGAAACTAAACACGAGAGGGGGGGGGGGGGGGGGTTTCCATTTGAAGCTGTTTCAGTTTTGATTTTTAGTTACTGTATTTTTTGGACTATAAGACGCTCCTGACCATAAGACACACCTAGGTTTAGAGGACAAAAACCAGGGGGAAAAAAAATATATACTAACCCTGGTGCATGGGACATCTTGTGGATTATGCCCCGTGTAACTCTTGCCCCCTTGTACCTCGTGTCTCCCTGTGTTCTCCTCTGTCCCCCTTGCATCCTCCTCTATGCCCCTTTGTGTCCCGTGTCCCCCTCTGCATGGGCACAGTACAGGTAGTCCCCAGCATTACGGCAGGTTGGAGGTTTGGATTGTATAATCCCTGCATTTGGATTATAAGACGCAGTGACTTTTTCCCCACATTTGGGGGATAAAAAGTGAGCGAGTCTTATAGTCCCAAAAATACATGTAACAGAAGCTGTCATTGCCTCCTTCCATATGAATTTTGTTTAGTCAGGCAGCCTATTAAACAGATGTTACACCACTAATAGGCGTGGCCTCCCGCCACATGAGGCAGTGACAGGAAGTTCACTCACGGATGTAGACGTCTCTGTTACTGGACACACGCTGATATTCAGAAGTCTGCAAAACACAAAGTTCTCCTTGCTTCCGGCCAGACTGGCGAGAGCATTACTGACCACCACCTGTTTCAGACAGTGGAAAGAAAGTAAGAAAATAAAAAGAGAATTATACCAGTTCAATAAAAATATATATGATAAAGCATACATTTCAGGTAAATTAAAAATCACATCACAAAATACCTGGCAGGCATCCAGCCCTCTTGTTAGCCGCAGAGTGTAGTCATCATTCACATGCTGCTTCGCTGTCCCAGTTACAGCATCATGGTGCTGAGCCACGCCCATCGCCCGTCCTAAGATACACAGACACTGATTCACAGAGCACTCAGGAAAAGAGCTGCGGTAATAAGCAGGACTGCAGAGTCACGGGGGCAGACTTCTGGGTTAGTAGAATGTACTCACTCCCAATAAACTTACAATTGCACATACGTGAATATAAACCAGTTAGACTAGACTAGAGCATAAACTGAGCCGCATAATTCCAACCTGGGAAAACATTTTTGTTTTACATTTGTATTTAGTTTAAAACTATAAAGGATACCAAATATAAGTTCTTTCTTAAAGCAGCAGGGACAGCCAAACTATCCCAGGAAAAACAAAAAAACCCACATATAAGTAGATAACTAATTGTTTTACTTACTGTCCACGTTTTGAATTCAGTAAATTTTGTATAGGAAATGAAGAGAAAACAGTTCCTGGCATTTTCCATCTTAACTCCCTCTGACTGAAGCCAATCCTGATGTCATTTCCTCCCTCACTTTTTTTCCTCCTAGAAACTGTACTGTCATAACTAGCTTGCTTTGTAAACACGTGAGCATAGTATAGATCAGATTTCAGCAGCTCATTGAAATGCTCTCAGCCAACCAGTGAGGAGCAGGAATGTGGGAGGGGTGATGACAAGCTTCCTTCAATGTACCAAATAGAGTGGGCTGACTGGGAAGATTTATGGCAGCAGAAACATTTCTGAACAGATTGGAGCTCTTGCAATGCAGGGCAAGGTTGCAGGCTGCATAATAAAACACACAGCAATGGGTAAATGGAATTTGATTTTGCGGCTGACAAACTCTCTTTAAAGCGGGATTGTCGGGCACAAAAACAAATTCCATTTACCCATTGCTGTGTGTTTTTTATCTAGTCTACATGCAGTCTGCATTGAAAGCATTACAGTATAATCATAAATGTTTCTCAGCCTGGCTCTTTTCCGGTACATTGCAGAGGAGAGAGAACCTTGTTATCTCCCCTCACACACTCCCTCACTGATTGGCTGAGGGCAGTTCAGTGTGACACAAGGCTGAAACAGGAAATACACCTCACCCCTCTGCAGAAGCTGCTGAAATACGATCTATGCTGTGCTCACATGTTTACAAGGCAAGCTAGATATGACAGTGCAGTTTCTAGGAGAGAAAAAAAAGCATAAGGGAGGAAAGGACATCGGGGCTGGCTTCAGTCAGAAGCAGTAAAGATTGAAAATGCCTGGAACAGTTTTCTCTTTAAGTCACTGAAATAAACAAAAAACAAAACTAAAAACAAAACACGTTGACAGTACAATACATATGCTATGTAAGTAGAACAAGTATTTACTTAGATATGTGTTTTTATTCCTGGGATAGTATGGCGGTCCCTGCTGCTTTAAAGGACAACTGAAGCAAGAGGAATATGAAGGCTGCCATATTTATTTCCTTTAAAGCAATACCAGTTGCCCGACTGGCTATCCTGCTGATCCTCTGCCTCTAATACTCTGTCATAGACCCTGAACAAGCATGCAGCTGATCAGGTGTTTCTGACATTGTCAGGTCGGACAAGATTAGCCTTTCTGGTGTTATTCAGACACTACTGCAGCCGAATAGATCACAGCAGGGCTGCCAGGCAACTGGTATGGGTTAAAAAAAAATAAATATGGCATCCTCCATATCCCTCTCACTACAGTTGTCCTTTAAGTAAAAAGCCAGAACAGCATTGCTATATAATTGAGAACTAAGCATTAAAGTACCAGAGCGGAGGGAACCTAAAGATTTAATACTCACCCGAAGCTTCCTCAAGCACTATGAGCACGTGCGAGTCCCTCACCGTCCTCCCGTGGTCTGCTGATCAGCCGCGATCAGCCCCAGTAATAGGCTCAGTGGGGATCAGTCTGGGCTACTGTGCATATTGCACTGGGATACTGTAATAGGGGGTTTCAGGGGTAATAAGACACATGAGCTGGCTGGGTTACTGTAATAAGGGGTTACAGGGTTAATAAGACACTCAGGAGCTGGGTTACTGTAATAAGGGGTTACAGGGGTAATATGACACTCAGGGGCTGGGTTACTGTAATAAGGTGTTACAGGGGTAATAAGACACTCAGGAGCTGGGTTACTGTAATAAGGGCTTACAGGGTTAATAAGACACTCAGGAGCTGGGTTACTGCAATAAGGGGTTACAGGGGGTAATAAGACACTCAGGAGCTGGGTAACTGTAATAAGGGGTTACAGGGATAATAAGACACTCAGGGGCTGGGTTACTGTAATAAGGGGTTACAGGGGTAATAAGACACTCAGGAGCTGGTTACTGTAATAAGGGGTTACAGGGGTAATAGGACACTCAGGGGCTGGGGCATTGTGATCAGACACAGGAGTACCATGAGTAGTAATAGGACAGTCAGGGCAGGAGTCAGGTTCATGTACAGTGATGCTGAAATAATGAGAAGACTCACTGAGCTCTAAGCTACTGCTGGTCCCGTATGGTCCGTGTGTTGCTGCTGATCCAGCCAAAGCCTCCAGCTGGTTACAAACCTATTGTTCAGGAAGAAAAGGCACAGTGAATGCAGGCAGCATGACTTACCAGGACTTACTTATCACTAAGACACATCTGAGGAAAATACTGTTCTCGCCACAAATATATGCAACCAGATTCCCTTTATATTTAAAGGGAACCTGAGATGGGCTTATAAAGAGAAAATATACATACGCAGGATTCCTCCAGCCCCCTCTGGCCTGATCGCTCTCACTCCATCCACTTCCAACTCCCCGTTCCTCCATAATTGGCCCTGGAAATTTCTCTGGTCTGGGGCCAACCCAACTGTGCATGCATGGCCTAGCGGCGCATGCACTGCTGCCATGTTCATGTCGCCAAAAGTGTTCTGCACATGCGCAGTACTACTACACAGGCACAGAGTGCTCCCGGCTCCGGGAGTGAGACAGGTGAGCGAACCTAGCCACACTGCACTTGCGCCGACTGGCCCTGACTGGAGGATTTTCTGGGGCCAGTTACAGGTGAAGGAGGAGGCGACTGAGGACAAAGAGAGCAATTAGGCTGGAGAGGGCTGGAGGAAGCCACAGGTATGTATATATTTTAAAAGTGGTCCCATCTCACATACACTAAGTAAATGAGAAGATGTGATTGGCCTTTCAAACACAGTGACTCTTTCTGAGGTCCTGGCCCTTAAGAATTCACCTGCAGGAAGTTGTTACTGAGTCTTTCGTAGCCTTTAAAGGCTGGTCGGCTTGTGAAGTATCCCGTCCAGAACATGTGAGCCCCGTCCGCATATGGGAAGAAGTCATCCATCTTTACAGGCCTGGAAGAAGCATAAATCTGGTTATTTCATGTAGAGTATGTGAGAAGCTGATCAGTATAGTTGTCCTGTCCTCACCAGCTCTGGTTGGCCCGGTTTAGAGCGCTGAGGTAGCAGCTTGGAGTGGAGTACAGCACATTCACTTTACTGCCCTTTGCTTGCTGGAGAGAGAAAAGAAAAAATTTGTTGGAGTATCCCATCCCTCATGTGTGTTAAAAGGAAACCTGAAGTGTGAGGGAAATGGAGGCCAACGTAGAGAAAGAATCGCACACCTGCACTAAGCTGCTGCTGGATCACAGAGCAATTGTAATTCACAAAATCAAAGTTGGGGTCCGCACACAGACTTGTTTTGAAACAGTGTACTGTTTATTGTCCCATCACACACGTACATACAGGTTCCCTTTGTCAAGGCTAATACAGATACACATATAACCTATACTTGGGGCACCTACCCATCTAACCTATACTGGGGGCACCTACCCATCTAACCTATACTGGGGGCGCCTACCCATCTAACCTATACTGGGGGCGCCTACCCATCTAACCTATACTGGGGGCGCCTACCCATCTAACCTATACTGGGGGCGCCTACCCATCTAACCTATACTGGGGGCGCCTACCCATCTAACCTATACTGGGGGCACCTACCCATCTAACCTATACTGGGGGCGCCTACCCATCTAACCTATACTGGTGGCAACTATACTGGCTACCTATAATGGAGGCACCTACCTAGCTAACCTATACTGGGGGCATCCACCTAGCTAACCTGTACTGGGGGCACCGCTCTATCTAACCTATACTGGGGGCATCTATACTGGCTACCTATACTGAAGGCATCTACCTGGCTAACCTATTCTGGGGGAAATTATACTGGGGCACCTATGCCTGGCTACCCATACTGGGGGGACCTATAGCTGGCTACCTATACTGAGTGAAACTAGACCTGGCCTTACCAAAAGCACTTTTATAGTGTATCTAAAATACAAAAACACACCAATGAGCCAGGTGCCGGCCAGGTGAGCTGTAACCCATACAGACGCTAAATAACTGTCAGGCCAAACAATCACAGGCAATGCTAAGCGATGTGAGACAATCAAAAATCAGGCCACATTTCATTAATTCCATTTGTGTGCGAAGATGCACTAGGTTATGAAGAGGTTTTTCCTGCATGAGCAAAGCAACCTTCTGACCGACACCGGTCCCATCTCAGCCACAAGCCAGCCAATATGGGACACTAACCGGCCAGGTCATGCCACATTCTTAGGGAACTCACATCACTGTTCTACACCTCCTCTCTCTCTTTATATTTCCTACTCTTTTCACCAGGATAGACTGGAGGGCATCTGATCCAAAGTATCGCTGCAGAAGCGTTTGAGTGCCATAGACGGCAGCGGATATCACTCTGGTCCTTTCTTTATGGATTCTCTACCTAAGCTCTGCTTTATGCCTGTATATTCATTATACCTACTGTATGTATCCACTATATTTATGCACTAAAATACCACGCTGAGGAAATTAGTTAAACGCACACAATATAATGGCTCTTTAAATTGTGGAGCACGATAAAGGTAAAAGTCACTTAGCTTGGGAATACTTATACACATAAGATTATCGCGCTACAAGCTTAGGGTCCCAGATTGGATGCAGCAAGGCTCAAGCAGAGGAGACCAATAAATACACTCCAAAGGCCACCAGGAGCACACACAAAAAAAAAAAAAAAAAATTCATAGGTAGTACTGAAATGTTCAATATTCCCTTCACCACATCCACCTGTGGATACTTCTCCCGCAGACCAGTACGGAGCAAGGCGACAGGGTTGAAAGGCGGCGCGGACTAGCGTCTTAACTACTTCAGCCTACAGTGTTGTTTCACCTTATGCATCCAAGCAACTTTCACCTCCCATTCATTTGCCAATAACTTTATAACTACTTATCACAATTAACTGATCTATATCTTGTTTTTTCCGCCACCAATTAGGCTTTCTTTGGGTGGTACATTTTGCTAACAATTTTTTTTCTGAATCCATTTGAACAGGAAGATTAAGAAAGAAATGGAAAAATTCATAGTTTTAGTTTTCGGCCATTATAGTTTGAAATTATTACATGCTACTGTAATTAAAACCCATGTATTTTATTTGCCCTTTTGTCCCGGTTATTACACCATTTAAATTATGCCCCTTTCACAATGTATGGCGCCGATATTTTATTTGGAAATAAAGGTACATTTTTTAAATTTGCATCCATCACTATTTACAAACTTATAATTATAAAAAAATTATAGTAATATACGCTCTTGACACGCATTTTCAAAAAGTTCAGATATTTAGGTAACTATGTTGAATTTTTGTGCATAAAGACCGCGGCCTCTGAAAAGAGACTGACGGTTTTTCTGCCGGGGACTTAGATCGATGAATGGGAACCATGTTCCCATTCATTGATCTGGGGGCTATCAGAAGGCGGCGGGAGCGTGCCCAACGCAGTGGCAGCAGTACAGTCTATCTGGACGGATATATCCGTCCAGATAGACGCAAGTGGTTAAACTGACAGAGGCTAATGCGGTGGGAGCAATGTCTTGGGAACACCCCATACGATATGCTGATGATTAGAGGCTGGGAGACTTAAATTGCAGTGGATTATACCCCCGAAGCAATCCATATACCTCTTGTACTACCAGCGTTTCTCAACATTTTATTAGTATGTACCCCTTTTAAAGCCCTGTACTCACCAAGTACCCCCTAGCATAGTAAACATTATCACAAGTACCCCTTGACAATTATATACTTAATCATAGTACATGATAATTGGTTCTGAACAATTTCCAAGCATTTACTGTCGCTTTTACTTAGCTAAAATACTAATTTAGTGTTTAAATAAGATTTATCATTTGCTAAAACTATAAATTTGTTATTCTTGGTTAAGTATGTCAAGCCTAAGTACCCCATGGAACCATCAGAAGTACCCCCTGGGGTACGCGTACCACACGTTGAGAACCTAGGTACTAGAGGACCCCGGGGTCAGTGCGGGCTAAGTGGATAGGTGCCTGTCACTCGGTGTTATTGTGGTCTGCGGGAGAAGTATCCACAGGTGGATGTGGCGAAGGGAATATTGAAAAAACTACCAAAAAAAGAGCCACCAATTAAATGTCAAGAAGGGCCCTTTTCCACTAGCAATCGCTAGCGTTCACGCTGAACGCTAGCGATTGCTGAATCGCAATTAGCGGCGATTACCCGACGTTCGCGGCCGCGATTTTGCTATGCTATGCACTGCATAGCAAAATCGCGGCAAAAGTCGCTCCGCGGCGCGATCGCGATCAAGTAAAAAACGAATCGCGGTAGTGGAAATGACCTACCGCGATTCCTATGTTAAAAAGCAAACCGTAGCGATTGTAAAATCGCTAGCGGTTTGCGTTTTTGCGATTCAGCCAGCGCAAACGCGCTGGTGGAAAAGAAGTGTAAGTCCACCATGATAAGTGTCAGCATAAAGATCCATATATCCAAACAACTAAGAAAAGACATCAGCATGGATGTTTTTTTCTTAGTTGTTTGGTGAAGGTAATATTGAACATTACAGTACTACCGTATGAAGTGTTTATTTTTCTTTTTGAAGTGTTTGCTCCTGGTGGCCTTTGGACTGAATGTATTGGTCTCTTCTGCTTGTGCCTTGCTGCATCCAATCTGGGACCCTGAGCTTGTAGCGCGATAGGTGTATAACTATATGTATTTACTGTGTACCTACTGTATGATAACAGCTGCTCCACTTCTCTACTGTACCACCACTGACCCTGTTGTACCAAAATCAATTCCAGGTACAACTCACATTGTATTTGGCAAAATAAATCATTCTGATTCTGAACTTTCTAGGCTGCTCGCAAATCAGCAAATTGTTTTAGAATAATCCTAATCATTTTTTTTTATTTGTATTTCAGTGCTAATCACAATATGTAACGCATTCTTAGAACAACCACATTCCCTTAAAGCCATGCACCAAAAACAGCTTTACTTTTATAATTACAGTGATTGTACAACTTTGACCTCACCTGAGCATTAACCAGGGTAATGAGCTTGTCCATATTCTTGAACCACGGGATGGAATTCTCATATTGAAAATCGGATCCCATCGTCATTATGAGGTGATTGGAGCGATACGCCTGTGCCTGGGAGAGAGAAAAAGCAATGCCACTAAGGGAAATATCAGGTAATCTACTCAAAATGAGTTCTACTTACCTGGGGCTTCCTCCAGCCCCTGGCAGCTTATGCGCGGCTCGGCGCAGCTCCAATCCCAGTCGGACTCCAGGTGAGAAGTACTGCACCTGTGCACAAAGGGCTACGGAAACGCGGTTGCGAGCAGCGCGGCTGCGTGCTCGCTAATGCGCAGAGGCTGCTGACCTCGCAGGGTTGGCA
Source organism: Hyperolius riggenbachi (assembly GCF_040937935.1). Lineage (NCBI taxonomy): Eukaryota > Metazoa > Chordata > Amphibia > Anura > Hyperoliidae > Hyperolius > Hyperolius riggenbachi. The sequence continues at coordinate 63,238,989 of NC_090648.1, forward strand.
GCTGCTGCGGAGGGGATTTCCAGGAGACCGGCTTGGAGCAGAGCTGCAGCGAGGGACACAGAAGCTGCAAGGGAATGGAGGAAGCCCCAGGTAAGTAGATCTCATTTTCACTTAATTGCCTTATATTTCCTTTAAAGTAAACCTGTGACAATAAAGAGGGGGAGGAAAAAAAAGGTAGATACTTACCTCAGTAGAGGGAAGCCTGAGAGATACAGATACCAGCAGTGGCTTTGATGTTACATTTCAAATAAAAAAAAATCCACCTCTGCTAAGCTTTAGCTCTGATTTTTAAACATTAAAAAGTAGGAAGATGCTTACACAGCTATTAAATAATGCTTAGACATAATTTGTACATTGTAGTTTTATAACACTTGCTTGTATAGTTGTCCTTTAAATCCTCTTCCTTCCTTATCTGAACAGAGCAGTGCTTTTCAGCGCAGGAAGATTTGGGCGCAGCCAGCACCACCATAGGCCGTAATAGGAATTACAGCTATAGCGGCGCACAGTCAGTAACTTCGGCACCGTCAGAAGACAGAGCTGAAGTTACTTTTAAAAACACAATAATTCGGCCCTTAGCAATAGCTGGAAGCCGAATTATATCATTCCCCCAATATCCATGTGGACAGAGGGGGAATAGTAATTAACGTCGCCGGGAACTTGTGCAGCAGCAGAATAAGCCATATATCGGCTGTATCCTGCGCCCAAGTCTCCCGGCAGCGATTTCATATGTGTGCTATCTGAATGCTCTGAGCTTCAGTAACTTGTCTTCACCACATCTAGATGCTTAAGGGCCTGTTTCCACTAGCGGTGTGGAGGATCGCCGCATCGCCTCGTATCCCCCGCAGGTATTTCCGGTTGTCGTCCGTACAACCGGATGCGCTGTCATGCGGCTTTCTGTCGGAGGCTATGGGGAATTGGATGTGTGCTGCGGAAAACTGCAGCATTTTATCCATAAATTCCCCCGCATTGCATCGTGCCGAATCACGCAAGTTAATTCGCGTCAATGGAGACTCTTCCATTGACGTGAATTGGTTGCAGTTTCTTTGCGTTTTGATGCAGCTTCCGCATAGCAATGAGTGTAGTGGAAAAGGGCCCTAAATCCAAGGAGTTGCTGCTAGGTGATAGGCTGATCAGCTATTTGTGTTAAAAAACAGGTATACCTATTAAAGCAGTCAGTAAGTATCTAAACTCTACACACGTGCAGAATACACACTACAGCATGACATACAAAAACACCAAGACATGTAAGTGCTGCTCCGACTTACGAATGCCCGACTTACGGACGACCCGCCGATATGAACGGCATGAATTCTCTGTTTCCATGGGAACAAGTCAAAACTATTTTTTTCAAATTGGACTTGTAGTTTGAGAAAATAAATTTTAAAAAACTCAAAGAAAAAAAAAAAAAAAAGGCTTTTAAACTTTTATTAGCAGGTACAGAAGCCAGAGGTGACACAGAAGGACACTGGAGGCACAGAGGAGGTACAGAAGCCAGAGGTGACACAGAGAAGGACACTGGAGGCACAGAGGAGGTACAGTGGACAGAGATGGCACAGTGTTCCGACTTCAGAACAGATTTAGGTTAAGGTTAAGACCGAACCTACAGTCCCTATCTCGTTTGTTAACCGGGGACTACCTGTAGTACACACCAGTGATTAGCACAAATTATGATATTATTTTCGCAAAAATAATGTTTAAATCGCTAAAATGCAAACGAAAATCCTTTTGGAATAACTGTTATTTTTCACACTACATTATATTTGTGGTAAAACAACAATAAAAAAGTACTTTTTGCAAATTTTCGCCATATTGCGAAAATACAATGCATTTTCGCAAACATTTTCTCGAAATCGAAAATGGCACAGTGTTCTCCCCAGAATTTTATTTACAGCTGGGTGGGTGGGGAATGCAGAGCTTTTGCAACTTTGTTTACAGCATAGGAGAAGGATGAGGAGGTGAGCCAATGACAGCCAGGTGCTCGCCAAAATTAACAAACACAGAACATTTATAGCGTGCTTTTCTCCTGGCAGGCTCAAAGCGCCAGAGCTGCAGCCACTAGGACGCGCTCTCTAGGCAGTAGCAGTGTTAGGGAGACTTGCCCAAGGTCTCCTACTGAATAGGTGCTGGCTTACTAAACAGGCAGAGCAGAGATTCGAACCCAGGTCGCCCGTGTCAGAGGCAGAGCCCTTAACCATTACACTATCCTAGCCTGGTGGAGCACCCCGGCTAAAAGAGCCTGGGGAGAACACTGCGGCATTCCTGGCTTTGGCTAAAATTCGCAAGCAATACTGGTACAAACACCACAGGTAGAATATTCCAGCCACCTCACATTGCTACACCATAACATGCATACTAAGGACAGGCAAAAGATGAGGAGTCAGTACCTGATGGTCAGCAGCTGCCAGGAAACTGGATAACACGGCATCTGCATTATAATCTTCCATTTGTGGATCTTCCATAATTGGAGCATCATCACACAGCTGATCCCAGCAGAAGCCCTTGGGTGGGTTGTAGCCATTAGGAAGCACACCTGGGAGAGAAAGAGGGAGGCTCTGACCGACCACATGAATAAGGGACATGCAAACAGTCTTCAGATTAGAGTGAATCCAATTTTTGCATACAGAAGCTGTTGCAGCTATTCTGTGCACTGAGCTTTTCAGGAGACTGAAGACCGAGGTTTATAAATAAGCTAGTGGAAGAAACATGTTGGTTGCAAAAAAACTGCAAATTCACAATTTTTTTAGACTTTTCAATAAAGCTTAAAAGACAACTGAAGAGAGAGGGATATGGAGGCTTTGTTTTATGGAGGCCATATTTGTTTCCTTTTAAAAAAATAAGTTGCCTGGCTATCCTGCCAATCCTCTGCCTCTATTCATTTTTCGAAAAAAGTCAAAAGAAGGATGGGGGCTGGGCACCCGGCAGAGAATGGGGGTGAGCAACACCTGCTCTGGTGTAAAATATACAAGTCCTCACTTTTCTGGCCGCATAGACATGTTATGCACAGTGACGTGCTCACAGTTAGAAGAAGCAGAAGAAAGTACCCATTGTAGCGAAAAACATAAAGATAAAGAGACCGGGCACTGTCCTGTTGCAAATTGTTTACTGCTTGCAGCCAGATGACATGCGGTATTGAGTATAATCAAAACATCAAACCTGTCAGGTGTCTTGCATCATAATGGGAATGTAGACAATATATAATATACATAAACTTATACTTACTTAAATAACATAAACACTCACACAACCTCCAAGTTGGCATAAAATTGGCCGTGGCCTTCTTTATTGGTTATCATAAACTCAAAAGAGGTCCAAATAACTTTATTAAAATATAAATATAAATATAAAACTGTTATCAACCATCATAACAGATACCAACAGTTCACTGTGATCCACCACTACGGTTCAGACCACTTGTAATATTCAAGTTTTACCGAAAGGACCCCTTCATTAAGCTCGTCCACACTTGTGATGTGACTTGAGGAACCAATAAAGTTTGACCACGACGAGAAGTGCTTCACATAAGGGAAGGGTGGGTGGGGAGCTCCCCAGGCCGCTCTGGACTAAAGGCAGATTGCGCTGAGACGGACCTTTCTTTTATACACTGTACCTTGACCTGATTGGTTGCTGCAACATAGTATAAGCCCCAGCAACACCTGGCAGACTACCTTCTGCTCACCTGCCGACCAATCAGTACATGAGCTACATTTCTTTCCCTCACAACCTGTACCCAGAGGCCCAACCAATCAGCAGCCTATTTACCTCACAGCTTCACCTCCATGTTAAGTCTCTGACAGGAATACCACCTGTAATATAAAAACCATTCTAATTGCCACAATCCCATGTAGGGCCCATTTTATTATGCTATTGGCCCTTTTCATGGGAATGTAGACAATATATAATATACATAAACTTATACTTACTTAAATAACATAAACACTCACACAACCTCCAAGTTGGCATAAAATTGGCCGTGGCCTTCTTTATTGGTTATCATAAACTCAAAAGAGGTCCAAATAACTTTATTAAAATATAAATATAAATATAAAACTGTTATCAACCATCATAACAGATACCAACAGTTCACTGTGATCCACCACTACGGTTCAGACCACTTGTAATATTCAAGTTTTACCGAAAGGACCCCACCCGCCAGGCTCCTAGCCTGGCACCAACCCCACAGCCAACTCAATGCAACATTGGAGGTCCCAGTTAAAGATGTCGAGGCCAATGTCACTAAGATGTATTCCATCCTGCCTGTAAAGCCCTTGCGGACCACCTTCTAAATTAGTGTGTCTGAAAGTAAAAACTCCAATTTTTGGAAGAGACTTCTGAAGTTTGTGGTTAGTCCGTCTCCTCACCCTTTCACAAGGTAAAAGGTCAGGAGATGTCAACCACTTCCACCTAGGCACAATTTCAGAAAATACAATAACAGACTTCGGAAATAACGCTCTGAAAAGTGCCAGATCATCCTTAATGTTAAAGAATAGCTCAAGTGATTTTATTTTTCCGATGTCGTTACCGCCTAAGTGTATGATCAGAATATGTGGTGCAGGCCAAATCTTACATAAGTCAAACATAACATTTTTTAAACGAGACCATACCAGTCCTCGCACTCCATGCCAGTAGACTGTATATTCTTCCGGGTTCATGTTGAGGTTGGCGGAATAACAACGGCGAAAAGCTCTGTTATGGGCCCAAAAAATAAAAGAGTGGCCAATGATCCAGACCACAGTCTTTGAACCTGTAAATAAACAAAGTTTTAAGGGCGAACATAAAGTTTGAAAGCATTCGACTTCCATCTACCCACTTTTTGAATAACACTGTCGTGTAGGCCTAGCTTGTAAGCTTCTGTAGCTGCGCCTATGCGGAAGGAATGTGAAGTTAAACGCATATCCCCAATCCCTGCCGCATTCTTACAGAGTTTTAGCACTGCATTGAATTGGAATTGAGATAGCGGAAGGCCATTTGCATGACGCAACAGAGGGCCCTGTGAAATACCCCTGAATGTCAAATAATCACACAAATTTTTTAAGGGGCATAACTTATTACCTGACCAACTATGTAATTCGATCCAAGCTCCTTTACCAAGTTGGTCTGTTTTTGAGAATTTTAGGAAAAGCTTTATTGTTGCAGGAGTGACCAAAACGTCCTCATAAAGCAAACCTCCGGCTTGTAATAGAGAAGGAGAAATGAGCTCAGAAATCCTAAGGGCGCCAAAAAACATTAAAGTAAAGGCGCAACGAAAAAGCTGTGTTTCAAAAGTAGATAAGCAAACTGTTTTTGTTGCTTCCCAAAGCCGTTCCAATAAAGGAATAGAAATCGGCTGTCTGTTGTCAGGTTTGTGAGAAACCCGACGCATGCCCTTCAGAGCTTGCTTTACTGTAAAATAAGAATTACAAGCCGGTAAATTGTTTAATTTTAAGAAAAATGAAATGCCCGCTAGGGTTTTTGCAATATGAGAATGAGATGAACCCTTATGCATACAAAAGGATATAAATTGCAGCACCAATCCTTCTGTCACTTCCCACTCGTTGAAACCAGCATTGTTAGTAAAATTCACCCAGTCTTTCCATGCACTTGAATAAGCCTTCCAAGTTGCCATGGAAACTGATTGTTTTATTCTATTACAAATTAGTTCCAAATCAGCTCCCACAAGAATGCAGGCACCTCTTCTCCTACGGGATGTGCAGCGGGAGCCAGGGCACGAAACCTCTCCATCTGGAAGCGGGACAGAGCATCCGCAATATCATTTTTAATGCCAGGCATGTGTTCTGCTTTTAACCATATGTTAAATTTCAGTGTATATAAGACTAACAACCTCAATAGCTTCACTACAATAGGTGACTTTGATGCCAAACAATTAATGGCGTATACTACACCTTTATTATCTGACTGTACCAGGATTCTTTTCCCATGAAAATGGGGGCCCCAAATATAAATAGATGCTACTACTGGGAAAAGTTCTAATAAAACTATGTTACTTGTCACCTCCTTTTGAAACCACTCCCTTGGCCACCGGGCATTAAACCAATGATTATCCCAGAACGCCCCGCAGCCCACGCTGCCGGAAGCGTCTGTGAAGAAATTTAAATGACTGTTGGTGAAAAATTGATCTTGCCACACTGAACGACCATTATAGTCATTCAGAAAGTCAGCCCAGACCAAAAGATCTTCCTTTAGGTCCGAAGTGACCCTGATATGTGCAAAAGGCGATTTAAGACCAGTCGTTGATCTAGCCAAACGCTTAGAAAATACACGACCCATGGGCATTATGCGAGTGGCAAACGCTAAGCATCCTAACAAAGACTGCATCTCTTTTAGCAGAACCTTTTTCCGCCTCAAAACATAAAAAATTAACGTTCTAAGCTTTTGTAACTTCTCGCTGGGTAACCTAAATTCCATTTTAGACGAATCTATTGTTATACCTAGAAATTCGATACACGTACACGGGAAAACAGTTTTTTCCCTTGCCAAAGGAATACCAAATTCCTCGCATATTACAAAAAACGCTGTCAGTAATTTACTGCAAACTTCCGAATTTGGACTACCGATAAATAGAAAATCATCTAAATAGTGCATCAGGGACGTTTGTCCTGTAGTAACTACAAAAACCCACTCCAAAAAAGTGGAAAAGGCTTCAAAGTAACTGCAGGACAATGAACATCCCATAGGGAGGCATTTGTCAAAATAAAATTCATTTTCAAAATGAAAACCTAACGAATTAAAACTGTCAGGATGAATGGGTAGTAACCTGAAAGCAGATTTGATATCTGCCTTTGCTAAAAGTGAATTGTGACCCAAAGGACGCAACAGCTCCAAAGCTTTATCAAAAGAGGTGTATGCTACAGAAGACATATCACTTGATATGTCGTCATTCAACGAACCACCCTTAGGGTAAGAAAGATGATGAATTAATCTGAATGAACCTGGTTCCTTCTTTGGAACAATACCCAATGGTGATAAACGGAAGCTTGTAAAAGGAGGTGACAAAAAGGGGCCAGCAACTCTACCTTCCTGCAGCTCTTTTTTAATCTTATCCCTAACAATCTCTGTATGTACACTAACAGATTTTAAGTTATTGACTAAAAAACAGCCATCACCGGTGTAGACTGGCAGGCGGAACCCATAGCTGAAACCATCAGTTAGAAGAACTGCTTTCGCCTTGTCTGGATAAATTGTGAGCCATGGAAGAATGCTTCCCAGTTTCACCGGCGTGGCTGCTTTTGAGAAAAATTTCTTTGGGAGTGGAAGGCTGCGTTGCTGCTTTTTTGAAGCACTTGGCTATAGGGTGAGAACCTGCGCCAAAACCGCATTCATGGCGGTATTTGCAATTGCCTTTTTTTTTTGTCTGAAAGCCTCATCGTAGCTAAACCAAGCTAGCCCTCCAAATGACCTGTATGCTTCTGATATCGAATCTAAATACCTAAACATTTGTGGGCATTTGTCAGGAAACCGTTCACCCAATACGCTGGCGTAAATACAAAACGCCTGCAACCAATTATTAAATGATCTATGTATTGGGCGTCTCCTATCCTCCTCACTTTTGTCATCCTTTTTATCCTTTAGAAATTCCTTTGTCTGCGGTAACAAAGACAGCAAATCCACATAATCCCCTTTCCATATCTTTTCTTTTGTAGCTGCAGACAAATGAAAGCCCAATGGGGATAACTCACAAGATAAGTGTCCCTTGTAAGCGGATTCCGCTATACCAGGCTTAGTCACAGGCAGGATTTGTTGACCCAATACAGGAGCCTGTGAAGGAGTTAAAGGCAGCTCAGACTCAGCAGGAAGCGACCTATCTGTTAGCTGACCCAGTTCTGGATTACCACCTACCCATACATTACTAGCAGATGCCTGATTTTTCCCCTTTAAAACTTCCATCACAGCATTCAATAAGACAGACAGTTGAGAAGCATTGTCATACATACCAATGCCAGCATCAGCAGGAAGGGTTGGTGGCTGCTGGACAACCACAGGAATTCCATGGGCTGCTCCACCGCTGGGCGCGCCGCCGGCATGGAGCTGAGCATCGCCGCTGGCCGCAGGCGGAGCGGGCGTCCCAGGTTGCCCTGGTAACCCATACTCCCCCGATCTGGCCTGCGCGCGCTGGCTCCCACCGCCAGGGCAGACGCCGTACTGTACGGAAGAGGCTAGGGGCGGAGCTTCTTCTCCCCGCTCGCCGACGTCACTGGAGCCAGAGGATTCATCGCCGGCGGCGTCCCGATTGGTCGCTGCAAAGTGGGCGGGGCCAGCGCCGGAGCCGACTGCTCCCAGCGCTACAGCCGAAGGACCTGGAACTTCGCCCCGCCCACCAGCCGAAGCGACCCGGTTGGTCGCTCTTTCAAATCCGGATGGCCCCGCCTCCGCCTGAGCCAGATTGGTCGGCGCTAGGAAGGCAGGAGGGCGGGCTTCCAACGGACCGGACTTCGCCGCCACTGCCAGCTTGCTAGATGGGTCTCCGCTCTGCCGGTTCTTCTTCCCGGATGCCGCACCGCTGCTCGCCGACACTCCGCTTCTGGGCCTGGAACCTCCGCCGGCGACTCCCTCAGGCGAGTAAGGCCTCTTCTTCTTCCTGAGTCGCTTCGCCGACTTCTCCGCTGTCTCGCTTGCTCTTCCCTCTTCCATCTGCCGCTGCTCCTCCATCCATCGCAGGCATTTCTCCAAGGTCTCCCGACCTCCCGGCTCTTCAGCCTTGGCAGCCAACAGCCTTAATATGTCCATGGCGGCGGGGGCTCCGTATTACAGCTCAGTATCACAGCTCTTGAGCTCCCCAGGCCGCTCTGGACTAAAGGCAGATTGCGCTGAGACGGACCTTTCTTTTATACACTGTACCTTGACCTGATTGGTTGCTGCAACATAGTATAAGCCCCAGCAACACCTGGCAGACTACCTTCTGCTCACCTGCCGACCAATCAGTACATGAGCTACATTTCTTTCCCTCACAACCTGTACCCAGAGGCCCAACCAATCAGCAGCCTATTTACCTCACAGCTTCACCTCCATGTTAAGTCTCTGACAGGAATACCACCTGTAATATAAAAACCATTCTAATTGCCACAATCCCATGTAGGGCCCATTTTATTATGCTATTGGCCCTTTTCATTTCATGGATACATCCAGTGAGGCTTGCGGGGGGGTGTGGTGACCAGGGGGTGATGGATGTGCACAACAGCCGTTTCGCGCTCTGTAGCGCTTGCTCACGTGCGTATCCGGGCAAATGACGGCGCTTCTGAGTCTCGGCTATCTAGACCCGAGGCTCCGCCCACAGCACACGTCATTGGTCCGTGAGTGAAGGTTACAGGAAGTGTTTCATGCTAGGATGTGAAGAGCGTGGGTACTGGCGGAAGTTGCCTGCCAGTGAGTCCATGCGGGCGCCATTACTGGCAAGAATACATGTAGAGTAAATTACGTGAAACGAATGGGATCATCATTATGTGATAAGAGGGGATTAGCCCATTGTGTAAAAACATGGATAGTGATTAGTGATATTCTGTGCATTAATTTACCTCATTTAGTGAAAACATAACACCACATATCAAGCATAACTGCGGAAGTCATGCAACTCCATTTAACATTTTAAAGGTGAATATAAACTGTTTTAAAACCATTACGTTTATTCGGAAATACCTACTACCTAAGCTAAAAACACTATGGGGGAGCCTACCATTCAGTGCATGTGTGTAAGGAAACGTTCCACCAGTATTGGCTTGTTACCCTGGAATCGCCACCCCAAGGCAACACCACGACCGATATGTCAAGAAAGACGCATAGCTCAGGCATATAACATGTTTTCTTGATCCCTAAAGCAGGATGGCCAATCTCTTCTTAGGAGGTCCATCTTCGCCCACCCTCACTAATCACTATCCATGTTTTTACACAATGGGCTAATCCCCTCTTATCACATAATGATAATCCCATTCGTTTCACGTAATTTACTCTACATGTATTCTTGCCAGTAATGGCGCCCGCATGGACTCACTGGCAGGCAACTTCCGCCAGTACCCACGCTCTTCACATCCTAGCATGAAACACTTCCTGTAACCTTCACTCACGGACCAATGACGTGCGCTGTGGGCGGAGCCTCGGGTCTAGATAGCCGAGACTCAGAAGCGCCTTCATTTGCCCGGATACGCACGTGAGCAAGCGCTACAGAGCGCGAAACGGCTGTTGTGCACATCCATCACCCCCTGGTCACCACACCCCCCCCCCCCCCCGCAAGCCTCACTGGATGTATCCATGAAATTATGATGCAAGACACCTGACAGGTTTGATGTTTTGATTATACTCAATACCGCATGTCATCTGGCTGCAAGCAGTAAACAATTTGCAACAACAGGACAGTGCCCGGTCTCTTTATTCATTTTTCTGCATGCAAATTAGTTTTGGAAGCTAACATCCTACATTGTGTTATTTTGTGGTGCATCTGTTTTAAATGCAAACGTCTTGTATTCAGTTTTTATTCTGAGCTTAGGGATGTGGTGCATAGCTTAGCATCCATTTTTAATACAAGGTGTGTATTTGCCTCTAGGGGGCTCTGCACACCTCTGTTGCTAGTCATTTCAGATGTGGCCTGGTTTTAGGAGCGTTGACAATTCTGCCCTCAATTTATTTTAGCCATAGACCCTGAACAAGCATGCAGCAGATAAGATATTTCTAACATTGTCAGATCTGACAAGATTAGCTGCATGCTTATTTCTGGTGTTATTGAGACTACTGCAGCCAGATAGATCAGCAATGCTGCCAGGGAACTGGTGTTGCTTAAAAGGAAATAAATATGGCAGCCTCCATTAGTGATGGTTAAGTAGATGCAAATAACTTCGAGTTGATGCAAATTTATGCCATTTTTATGCAAATGTATGCAGCTTGAAAACGAACCAATCAAATCCTGCTGAGGTAAAATTCGATTGGTTGATTTTCAAGCTGCATAAATTTGCATCTACTCAAAAGTTATTTGCATCTACTTGACCATCACTAGCCTCCATAACCCGCTTCATTTGTCCTTTAAAGCACCCCTGGAGTAAAAAAAAAAAAAAAAGCAAAAAAAACACAAAACCAACTGAAATAAGCCTATTCCGACGACGCTAGATTGCGAAAGCAGTCGGAAAGAAGACAGGCTGCGGATCAGCTTACACGCGCAAGTTTTTATTAGGGGATCCCAGTTCCTGGGTCCCATATGAAAGTCTTTATTTTTCTGTTTTTTTACGGTCTATACCGATTGTTTTTACAATAAGCGGTTTACACTTAGAGTTGCCGGTTTTTGTTGTGTTTATATATTGGCCTTCCTGGATACCATATATCAAAATGAGGGAGTGGTGGAAGTTTGGGTCAATATCTGCTTGAGGTTCGTTAGGATTACCACTGAATGTGAGAGACTTACAACCTTATAATGTGGGTTGTTGGCAGCTGTTAAGCCCCTCTGAGGCCCAGTGCACACCAAAACTGCTAGCAGATCCGCAATACGCTAGCGGTTTTGGGAGCTGATTTCAGAGCGATTCTAGGTATGTTTAGAGAGGTTTTCTAAACATACCTAGCGGATTTGGGTGCGTTTTTGTGTAGCAGATTACACATATTGTTACAGTAAAAGCTGTTACTGAACAGCTTCTGTAACAAAAATGCCTGGCAAACCGCTCTGAAGTAGAGTTTTTCAGAGCGGTTTACGGTTTTCCTATACTTTACATTGACGAAACGCTTCCGAAATCCGCAAACGCGCAGCAGGAGGCGCGTTTGCGGCTTGGCAAAAACCTCAAACCGCCGGTGTGCACCATCCCATTGCAATACATTAGCCAAGCGTTTTTCCAGGCGGATGCGGCCGGCGGATCGCTCCAAAAACCGCTCGGTGTGCACTAGGCCTTACTCTTTTCTGGTGATGGTTGGCCACAAGACTATGTGAGGTTGGAATATCACTGTGGTGAAGTTTTATTGACTGTATTTATTCCTCTGATCTGCGTGGACGTCTTAATACTAATTTTGTGGCCTTTGGACATTGTTCATTCTATGTTCTATTTCCTTGGCGCTGATAAATGGTTTGCTTGAAATAAGCCTATGAAGGGCTAGATTATCTAATTCTTAGCCTGGTGCTGCTCATTGTCTTTGAGATCTCTCCCAATCTCTGTCTTCTCTCCACATATTCCCAGAAGCTTGAGCGAGCAATGACCAGGGAGTCTGAACTCTGCATCCATGAGTTCCATATCACAGATGCGCAGTGAAAAAAAAGCTCTTGGATCTTGTCACCAATGGGGGGAGGGGAGGTAAAGAAACTTTTGGGAGGATATTGAATGGAGGGATCCGATACAAAAGGGGACGGGAGACCGCAAAGACAAAGCAGCATCAGAAGGCTAAAGATTAGGCAATCTGGGCCAACGTGAGCCTAATTCAATTTTTTCTTCTCTGATTTAGGGGTACCTACAGTCGTCATTCAGTGTCAGGATAGTGTAATGGTTAAGGGCTCTGCCTCTGACACAACCTGGGTTCAACTCTCAGTAAGCCAACACCTATTCAGTAAGGAGTTCTTGGGCAAGACTCCCTACCACTGGTACTACCTACTGAGTGCGCTCTGGTGGCTTGGAGTCCGTCAGGAGGTAAGCGCTACACAAATATAGGAAGTATTATTTAGATCTGCTTTCATTACAAGAACTGTTTAGGCAGCAAAGGACAGAGTCAGTGGGGTAGCAATAGGGAATGCAGAGGTTGTGAATACACTGGGGCCCTTGGACAAGAGGAGCCCACTAAGGTCCTCCCTCAACCGCTCTTCAATGGTGCCATGCTGGCAATGATCACTTCTATATATGCTCTGGATAGTTGTAATCATTAAGCTGTCCGCTCCTCTGCTTACATCTTATCCCGAGTATGTCCTTGGCAGGTTTTCTGGCCCAATATGAATGGCTACGTAAAGAATGCTTGGGGGGGGGGGCCTATGTAAATCTTGCACTGTGGCCCAATGCTCCTTAGCTACGCTACTGGACAGAGTCTCCTGCACATGTATTAAAAAGCATAGGATCAGGAGAACAGCCAGTAAAGTAGCACTATTAGAACTTTCTATAACGTACTGGCCTGCATGGCAGCTGCACAGCATTTCATAAAAACAACCAATGTTATCCCATGTGCTGCTACATAGTGTGCAGTGCTATTCTGCCCCATTCCTGCATAGTCAGTCAGGACATGCTGTACACAGAACGACTCAGAGTAGCTACTCACTGACCGGTAAAGAGATCGGCACTGGGTGGTTGAAAATCATCACTCGCTCTCCAAATCATCTCCATGTGCTTTGTTGACTCTCTGTTCATTTTATCCTGATAATCCAGCCGGCCAAAGAAGAAACCATCAAATCCCATCTATGGAAGAGAACAGGAAACACCCACACAAGTCTTTAATAAGACCTATAGCAACATGCAAATGCGAACAACTAAAAAAAACCTCTTTCAATGGAATCCTGAATCCACCAGCTGCCTGTCTGATCAAAGTGTGTATCTCAACTACTGACACCTATCAAACAACTAGATATTTCACATAGGAAATAAAAGATGGTCTGCTGCCATGTTCCACAGGTGAGGATCTGGAGAATGCATAGAACATTAGTAGCAAAGAAAAGAGATCTTATTTTTATTTTCAGCTATATAGCTTTTTTATAACATTGCATCATTCTGTGATATTTGTAGTTTACAAACCACACTGTATTTTAAGCTATGAAACAAAGCAGAACTAATGACCCTTTGAACTTTACTGCAGTAAAACCTTATCTCAAGCTTTCTCTCACCATCACCATAATATGTTCTGTTAGACACCCTCTCAACAGATGCACCTATGGTCTCCACCCCCACCCTTTAGATTGTAAGCCTCTGGCAGGGCCCTCCTCCCTAATGTATCCAGCTTGATTATGCAATCTTACTGACAATCACCCCTCTTGTGGACTAGAACAGTCTCTATTTTGACCCATGACACTGTATTATCAAATAATTTGCATGATCCTGTTTTGTTGTGAGTTTCCTGTATGACCTGCCTTGTATGTTAACCCTTTTATCTATTGTGCAGCACTGCGTAATATGTTGGCGCTTTATAAATACAATTATGATGATTATTATTATTATTATTAATAATAATAATTACTGGTTTTCGTTTGTTTACGTGCTTCAGAAAACAGGACCGACTTCAACCCAAGTTTGGTCAGAGAAGCTCTTTTGCATAGATAACTGAAGTTTCTTAACTCTTCCTGTACTGGAAAATAATGCGAGATTCTTTTCTTGGTTACTAATGTTCTATTTCTTAGCTGTACTACACATACAATTCATAATAAGTTTATTTTTGCTTCAGGTTTGCTTTACAGCCAACTCAACCCCAAATTGGGCAAGGCAAAGTCTAATGGCGGCCAGAATAATACATGAAATGTAAACATGCATAATAAAGGCAATTTACAGATGTCCCTGATGAGTTATGATGAAACGTGTTGGGTGGAGCTTATGACGATCGCGTGGGAACGTTTTACGGATATGCGAATTTTCTATTGTTGGATTGGGAGTGCAATTTATTTTAAAATGTATTAGGCTGGGTGCACACAACAGAACATGAAAGGCTGCGTTTTATGTCATGTTTTCATTTTATGTTGTGTGCGTTTTTGGTGCGTTTGCGGTTTTTAACGCAGATGTGTTTAAACCTTTTACGTGCGTTTTAATGCATTTGCGGTTCGCATACGCATGTGCATTTTGTAAGCGTTTTTAGATTTCCATTTATGAAAATCACTAGGAAGACAACATGAAGCAGAAATGGATCACAAAACAATTTTTGGGGGGGAAAAAACCCCATACAAAAATGCATCGAAAACGCATTCCATTGCGTTTTCATGGACTTTCATTATGTGAGGTTTTGCATATTATGCAACAAAACCAGCATTTTTGAAAACTCACACATATAAAAAAAACGCATGTGTTTTTTTATATGCGTTTTTCCTGCGGCCCATACACTTCCTTTAGCGGCAAAAATGCAGCATTTTCTACAACGCTAGCGTTTCTGCAATGTGTGCACCCAGCCTTAAAGAAGTGATACGCCCCGAGAGGCAGGTTTTGAGTTTTTAAAGGATGAGCGGATAAGGCTGCCATACATCCAGCAAGAGGGACAGTGATCCCATAAAGTGCCTTTTGCTGTTCCGTGGTGGAATCAGCATTGGGAGCTGGTAAACACAATCAGAAGGCATGCTGTTGGAGGCCTGTCACCTGCTGCAGACCTGGAGGGGGGGGGGGGGGGGGGGAACGATTATAATACACAGCAGTACCATTGCAGTGTTACGCTATGTTGGTTCTTTGTATGAACCATAAGGTACAGTTCCTGTGAAAGTTGATGCAGGTGACAGACGAGGAGGAGTTAAATCAATCGCAGTTGCCGTTCTGTTTTAAGGTGCAGCTGTACATTTGAGCGCATGTTGTTGGGTCGATGTATGTAGATTAGAATTGAAATTGGGCGCCCTAGCGTATGACAGAATCGCTGCAGGCACTTGTGTTGACCGGAGGAAGTGGGCTAAGACCCGTGGAACGCGTTGTCTAACGTGCATGAATAAACATTTCTTTATCAATTACTGATGATTTGTTCTTCTGAGAAGCTAAGACTTCACACTCAGGGCACCTCCGCCAGTGTTTAGTTTATGTAGAATCATGTAGCGAGCCTAGCTACATGATAGCCGCTGTGCAGCGGCATCCCCCCACCCGCTCCGATCGCCTCCGGCGATCTGCGGTCAGGAAATCCCGGCACAGCAGGTAGCGGCGAATTGCCGGCGATCGGTGTGCAAACGCAGTTAGCAAAGTGCTAGCTGCGTGTAGCAAAAAAATAAAAATAAATAAAATTCTGCAAATCGGCCCAGCAGGGTATGAGAAATCCTCCTGCGTGGAAGGTTAAGATTGGTGTCCTACAGTATTACACTGGGCTTGATTCACTTAGCTGTGCTGCAGCAGGGAGTGTTAGAATCCCCTGCAATTTGATTGGTCCAACAGCCTGACTGTCAAGTGACAGGCAGCCTACAGGGCTAATCAAAGTGCAGGAATATCGTACTTTGAAACTACTGGACCCACCGGGGCTCCGGGCGGGTTCAGTGGAGCGCTCGTTAAGTGTAACAAAGTGCTCTTTAAACTATCTGAGCCCAGCATAATTTGTCTGCGCACGCTATGGCTGCATAGCATGCGCAGGGGATTATAACACTGCCTGCTGTCATTAAAGTGGATCCGAAATAAACTTTTACGCATTGCATAATTGTGTTCCTTTCATATAGTTTATAGGGCATTCCCCATGCCTATATATATATATATATATATATATATATATATATATATATATATATATATATATATATATATATATATATATATATATATATATATATATATATATATATATATATATATATATATATATATATATATATATATATATATATATATATATATATATATATATATATATATATATATATATATATATATATATATATATATATATATATTTTTTTTTTATTTATATTATTTTTATTTTTGTTTAATACTCTAATTCCCAATAAAATAAACAAGCCTCGCCCACAGCTTCTCCAGTGCCTTGGCACTCAGACCCATGTATCAAGGGCTTAACCTCCTTAGCGGTAACCCCGTGTGTGACACGGGGTAAGCCGCCGGAGGGTGCCGCTCAGGCGCTGCTGGGCCGATTTTCATAATTTTTTTTTTTGCTGGACGCAGCTAGCACTTTGCTAGCTGCGCCAGCACCCCGATCGCCGCCGCCGCGCGCCCGATCGCCGCAATCCGGTGCGGCGTGCGGCACCCCCCCCCAGACCCCTGCGCTGCCTGGCCAATCAGTGCCAGGCAGCGACAAGGGGTGGATCGGGTCTCCCAATGACGTCCCGACGTCGGTGACGTCATCCCGCCCCGTCGCCATGGCGACGGGGGAAGCCCTCCAGGAAATCCCGTTCTTTGAACGGGATTTCCTGATCGCCTATCGCCGGAGGCGATCGGCGGGGCTGGGGGGATGCCGCTGAGCAGCGGCTATCATGTAGCGAGCCCTGGTGTAGTGCTCGCTACATGATTTAAAAAAAAAAAAAAAAAAAACTGCTGCGCTGCCCCCTGGCGGTATTTTTCATACCGCCAAGGGGGTTAAGGAGGAGGAGTGTTATTAGACACAGATTTCAGATGCAGAGGGGAGGAGGGAGGAGGAGAGGGGAGTGAAGCTTTCACAGGCTGAGGGGAGGAGATGCAGATCAGCTTGCCTGTGTGTAATGTTTACAAGCCGAACATGGCTGCTCCCATTGTATCAAGGGAAGAAATAATTATAAACTGTTGAAGCTGTTTGCAGCTAGATGTGTTGTGTAAGCTATCTAAATTTTAGATAAGACATATAGACAACTTACTTGTTCTAGTTAGTTTTTTTTTATCTCAGATCCGCTTTAAAGGGACACTTAAGGCAACCCCCAAAAAAATGAGCTTTACTCACCTGGGGCTTCTACCAGCCCCCTGCAGCTGTCCGGTGCCCTCACAGTCTCGCTCCGATGCTCCAGTCCCCCGCCGGCAGCCAATTCCGTTTTTGGTGACAAGTGCCGACAGGCCTGGGAACGCTAGTGATTCTTCGCAATCCTGGCCGCAATAGCGCCCTCTATACTGCTATTGCGGCCAGGATTGCAAAGAATCACTCACGTTCCCAGGCCTGTTGCCAAAAACTAAAGTGGCTGCCGGCGGGGGACAGGAACATCGGAGCGAGACTGCGAGGGCACAGGATGGCTGCAGGGGGCTGGTAGAAGCCCCAGGTGAGTAAAACTTTTTTTGGGTTGTAGCAGCGCAGCTTAGTGAATCAAGTCCACCATCTCTTGTTTTTTGGAGGGAATAAGGATTTAAGATAATGAACAGGAGTTTGATTTGCACATGCCCCACCCCTCCTCTGGAATCCCCTGCCACAAGACATCCGTCACTCTCCAACCTTTAATATCTTTAAACGTTCCCTCCAAACTCACTTTTTCCGACAAAGAATATGCTTAACCTTATTAGGCCATTCTCCCTTTGACAAAGTTTTACTCCTACTAGATATCCAAAAACCACGCAGACTCTAGGTAGGATTATTGTATACTACCCCACCTCTTGTTCCTCCCACAACTGTACAATTGAACAGACTGTAAAATAATCATGAAGGGTACAGCTACAGTGGGTTTAGTAGGATAGACAGACTCATGTACCTGTGCAAACAGCAAAGCCTGTTCCCGGGAGTGTCCAAACGGATCGATGTGCCAGGCCACCCGCGGCCTACCGCACTCACCAAATGTATTCTGCAAGAACTGCAAGCCTAGTGTCATCTGGTCAATGATGCCATTGTAGTGTGTGGCGGCTTCATCGTTCATAGACCAACCGCCATTTATAAACTCCAAGCGGCCTGACGCGAAAGAAAATACAGAAAAGGATCAACAAGTGCCATGACTGAGCAGAAAAAGCTCCTGGTGCTCAAAGTAATGACATCTTTGGCATAGAAGGATAAAAGGAAACAGAGAACGCACAGAGGTATGTGGATCCAGTGTGAACAAACCTCTGAATTTACATTATGCAGATTTACCACAGGTCAGGTATCAGGTGGCCACCATCAGGTCAGGTACTTTGCTACTGAGGTTGTTTTCACAATTCAGCGCAGCTCTGATCACTTTGGCAATAAATGTATCCCTACTATCACACTAAATTATCTAGTTTTTTTTTTTTACCACTTCAGCCTTCAGTCGTTTTTCACCTTATGCAGCTGAGCAATTTTCACCTCCCATTCATTCGCCAATAACTTTATCACTACTTATCACAATTAATCTTGTTTTTTCTGCCACCAATTAGGCTTTCTTGGGTGGTTTATTTTGCCATTTTTTTTTTCTAAATGCATTTTAACAGGAATATTAAGAAAAAAAAATGGATTCTCAGTTTTTGGCCATTATTGCTTTAAAAATAATACAAGCTACCATAATTAAAACCCACACATTTGCCCATTTGTCCCGGTTATTACACCATTTAAATTATGTCCCTATCACAATGTATGGTGCCAATATTTTATTTGGAAAAAAAAAAGGTGCATTTTTTCAGTTTTGCATCCATCACTATTTATAAGCTTATAATTTAACCCATTCGCGTTCCGTCGTTTTCACTTGAGAAATGTTCACCTCCCATTCATTAGCCTATAACTTTATCACTACTTATCACAATGAACTGATCTATATCTTGTTTTTTCCGCCACCAATTAAGCTTTTTTTGAGGGTTACATTTTGCTAAGAGCCACTTTACCGTAAATGCATTTTAACAGGAAGAAAAAAAAAACGGAAAAAAATTCATTATTTCTCAGTTTTCAGCCATTATAGTTTTAAAATAATACATGCCTCCATAAATACTCACGTATTTGCCCATATGTCCCGGTTATTACACCGTTAAAATTATGTCCCTATCAATGTATGGCGACAACATTTTATTTGGAAATAAAGGTGCATTTTTTCCGTTTTGCATCTATCACTATTTACAAGTTTAAAATAAAAAAAAAAAAAATAGAAATATTTCATCTTTACATTGATATTTAAAAAGTTTAGACCCTTAGGTAAATATTTACATTTTTTTTTATTGTAATGGTTTTTTTATATTAAACATTTTATTTGGGTAGTTTTGGGAGGGTGGGATGTAACCATAGATTTATATAGAGAAGCTGACGCTTTTTCAGCGGGGGAGAGGAATCAGTGATCGGGCACCATAGCCCGATTCACTGATTGCCTGGCTAACGGGCCGGGAGCGCGCGTGCACGCAATCGGCCGCGGGAGTGCGCATGGTTCCTGGACGCAGTTTCTACGTCCAGGAACTAAAATAGGTTAAAAAATATTAGTAATGTACCCTCTTGACATGCAGATTTAAAAAGTTCAGACCCTTAGTAACTGTTTTTTTTTAGTTTTCTTTTATTGCTTTTTTTTATTTGGGTATTTTTTGGGTGTGGGAGGTAATCCGTTAATTTTAAAGATAATTTATTGTGTCTTTTTGTAATAAAAATTTATGTGCATGTAGCTTTACTATTTACCCACAAGATGGCCACAGTGATATTTTTGTTTTTGTACCCTGTGAGCGAGCACACTCGCTTACAGGAACTATGAGGACATGATTATTTTTTTTTTTCAGAAAGACTGCAGCCTCTGAAAAGAAGCCATTGGTATTTTTTTACCCGGGACTTAGATCAATGAATGGGAACAATGTTTCCATTCATTGATCTCCGGGCTACTGAGGGGGGGGGGGGGGGGGGGGGCGGCACGGGAGTGCGCAGCAGCCTTTTGGATGTGAAAGTCATGTCCAAAAGGCAAAATGGTTAAGGAATTATCTTATTTTCTATGCATTTTAAAGGGAAAAATAAGGAAAAACTTAAAAAAATACATTATTTCTTCATTTTAATCCACTAAAGCTTTAATGGGAGTCTGAAGCGAAGTTGAAAAACAAAACAAAACATGGTCCTTCTACAGTCCCCGCGTTTCATCGCAGGATCCCCTGTTAGTCTCCGACCGATGGGTCAGACACGGCTCATTTCTGCCGCTGCTGGAGGTTTCGGCAATCTTTGGGAGCAGAGTGCTCCCAAAGACGGACTGCTCCGTACTGCGCATGCGCGACATTGCATACTCGCACATGTACAGTACAGAGCAGCACGTCTTCAGGAGCACCGGGGTTCCCGAAGCCTCCAGCAGCGGCGGAAGTGATGGGTTGGAAACTGCTAATGGGTGATCCAGTGCTGGAACGGGGGGACTGTAGGAAGACCGGGAAAGCTCTATAGGACCCAGACCCTTCTCTTAGGCGAGTATCTGGGTTTTTTTTTATTTTTTATTTTTTTTTTAACTTCACTTCAGACTCACTTTCATGTAAACCGTTCTATTGTACATTAACCACTTCAGGATCAGGACCACAGGTTTTTTCCCCTTCAGGTCCACAGCAGTTTTCACATAACGCTCCTCCCACTCATTCGCCACTAACTTTATTGCTACTTATCACACTGAAATTATCTATATATTATTTTTTGCAGGACAAACTAGGCTTTCTTTGGGCAGTACTTTTTGCTAAGAATTATTTTATTTATATGCATTTTTCAAGGAAAAAGAAGAAAAAAAATGAAAAAAAAATTTACCATTTATCACCTTTCAGCCATTGTAGTTTAAAAACAAAATGTGCCATTAATGATGAAACAGACAATTTGCCCATTTGTCCCGGTTATTACAATGTTTAAATTGTGTCACTAGTACAATGTATGGCAATAATATTTTATTTGGAAATAAAAAGGTGTCTTTTTCCGTTTAGTGTTTTTTATATTTATATAACAATTCCAAGCCTTTATTTACAAAAGCCACAGTAATATACCACCATAGCCTACATATTAAAAAATTCCGTGAGATGTAGATAGATATTTTAAATGGTGTATTTTTTTATTTTTTTTACAAGTGCTTTATTATGTAACTATTGGGTAGGGAGGAAGGGATTAAAAAAAAAATAAAACATTCTCCTACGGATTAGTGTATTAGAGTGTATTTGGATGTATTTTTACTTTTTGGCCACAAGATGGTGCTACACTGAGTTCCGTGTTGAGAAAATATAACATGGAGCCTAGTGTTTACATTTGTTTCTGTATGGTTTTTTTTTTTTTTTCTTTAATCAGAGCTGCCAGGAGCTCTAAGTCATTGGAGACTCTGATCTGGGATGGAAACCGCTGTTATTCAATCCCCGATCACGGAGGGACAGGACTGCGGCAAATCCAGACAGGAGACAAGCGCGATCGTGAGTGGCGTTAGTAAATAAACAGTACGCTCATCTACTCCCCTGAGCCCGTAGTGAAGTTCTGCAGGGCGTAGATAAGCGTAGCGTGGGTCCCCAAGTAATTAAACCTACACATTTTATTTGTCTCTCTCTTCTGTTTGTTAAAACAGTAAATTTGTGTTTATCATGTACCATGCACCGACTCAATGCTTTACTCACAGTTGCCTCTCTTCTCCTGCAATGTTTATGTTACATGTTTGCTCTCTAGTCCTGTGTTGAATTCCCTGGGGGAGGGGGGTTTGCATTTTTTCCTTTTCAGCTCTGTAGCCCTTTTATCATCTCATAGATGAATAAACAGTGTAATCTAGGATTTAGTAGAGAGGAGAGTGCAGTGCCTTATTTTCACGTCCTCTGGTAGGGTGTGGCCATGCCCTCTGCAGCTTACCTTCTTGTACTAGTCGTGCTACATCTTTTTGCATAGTCTCCGTCTGCTGCTTCCACCAGCGCCAGAAAAATGCGCTCTCCACATAGATAAATCGCCTCTTGGGGTCCGCCAGTAACTGTGGTATCACAGAATCCAGTATGTACTGCACTCCGGCATGCTGGATGTTATTACGTGCTGAAAGAGGAAGCGATTAAGGTTACGAGGTAATCCACACGGTCATACTGAGGTAATGCACAGCAACGGACAGCCTATACCAAAATTCAGTATGTTAGAGAATAAGCAATAACCAGAGAGTTAGCTTTAATAATCATGATGATTTTAGTAATCCTATAGCACCACCTTATGCTAATCTACAACAGGAAGGGGAGATCAGAAATACGGACTGAGACTTAAACCTACTGAGCATTTGTAGGACGAAGTTGAAAGATCGCTTCAAAGCTTGGAAACACCACCATCCATTCTGACCCAACTTAGAGCTGCCATTATGTCAGCATGGGCCAACATTCAGGGCCGAGCCTGGGCGGGTGCTGCGGGTGCAAGGCACCCAGGCGCCTGCCTCAGAGGCGCCGCCCGGCCCCACTCTCCCCCTGTGGCCGCCGCCGCTGCTTCAAGCTCCCTCCCTCCAGCCGCCGCGTCAGACCTCGATCAGGCGGGCGGGCGCTAGGACCTAGCACGCCGCACTGATATGCGGAAGTGACATCACTTCCGCATATAGAGCGGGTGCGTCCGGCGCCCTTTTCCTGGTTGGGTCGCCCGCTGATTGAGGTCTGACTAAAGCTGCTGAAAGGTGAGGGGGGAGCGGAGGGAGCGGCGGCGGGGCGCGCTCCTGTCACTCACTAGCTATCCTGGGCGCACATACCCCCTGGCTACCTATCCTGGGCGCACATACCCCCTTGGCTACCTATCCTGGGCGCACATACCCCCTTGGCTACCTATCCTGGGCGCACATACCCCCTTGGCTACCTATCCTGGGCGCACATACCCCCTTGGCTACCTATCCTGGGCGCACATACCCCCTTGGCTACCTATCCTGGGCGCACATACCCCCTTGGCTACCTATCCTGGGCGCACATACCCCCTTGGCTACCTATCCTGGGCGCACATACCCCCTTGGCTACCTATCCTGGGCGCACATACCCCCTTGGCTACCTATCCTGGGCGCACATACCCCCTTGGCTACCTATCCTGGGCGCACATACCCCCTTGGCTACCTATCCTGGGCGCACATACCCCCTTGGCTACCTATCCTGGGCGCACATACCCCCTTGGCTACCTATCCTGGGCGCACATACCCCCTTGGCTACCTATCCTGGGCGCACATACCCCCTTGGCTACCTATCCTGGGCGCACATACCCCCTTGGCTACCTATCCTGGGCGCACATACCCCCTTGGCTACCTATCCTGGGCGCACATACCCCCTTGGCTACCTATCCTGGGCGCACATACCCCCTTGGCTACCTATCCTGGGCGCACATACCCCCTTGGCTACCTATCCTGGGCGCACATACCCCCTTGGCTACCTATCCTGGGCGCACATACCCCCTGGCTACCTATCCTGGGCGCACATACCCCCTGGCTACCTATCCTGGGCGCACATACCCCCTGGCTACCTATCCTGGGCGCACATACCCCCTGGCTACCTATCCTGGGCGCACATACCCCCTGGCTACCTATCCTGGGCGCACATACCCCCTGGCTACCTATCCTGGGCGCACATACCCCCTGGCTACCTATCCTGGGCGCACATACCCCCTGGCTACCTATCCTGGGCGCACATACCCCCTGGCTACCTATCCTGGGCGCACATACCCCCTGGCTACCTATCCTGGGCGCACATACCCCCTGGCTACCTATCCTGGGCGCACATACCCCCTGGCTACCTATCCTGGGCGCACATACCCCCTGGCTACCTATCCTGGGCGCACATACCCCCTGGCTACCTATCCTGGGCGCACATACCCCCTGGCTACCTATCCTGGGCGCATATACCCCCTGGCTACCTATCCTGGGCGCACATACCCCCTGGCTACCTATCCTGGGCGCATAAACCCCCTGGCTACCTATCCTGGGGACATATATCCCTGGCTATATATTCTGGGGACACTGTCTGTTTGTCATTATGTGCATTTACTGGTGAAAATCTCTCTTATGTGCATTTGCTGGTGAAAAGCGGTCTCTTGTTATGTGCATTTGCTGGTGAAAAGCGGTCTCTTGTTATGTGCATTTGCTGGTGAAAAGCGGTCTCTTGTTATGTGCATTTGCTGGTGAAAAGCGGTCTCTTGTTATGTGCATTTGCTGGTGAAAAGCGGTCTCTTGTTATGTGCATTTGCTGGTGAAAAGCGGTCTCTTGTTATGTGCATTTGCTGGTGAAAAGCAGTCTCGTTATGTGCATTTGCTGGTGAAAAGCGGTCTCTTGTTATGTGCATTTACATGGGGAAAAGCGGTCTCTTGTTATGTGCATTTACATGGGGAGAAGCTGCCTCTTGTTATGTGCATTTACATGGGGAAAAGCTGTCTCTTATGTGCATTTAGTGGGGAAATTGTCAGTAAAAATAATCTTTTGTCAGTAAATTTTTAGGTATTTGTCAGTAAAAAAAAATAACGTGAAAGGTTGGCAACACTGGCAGGCTGCGCGGCGCAACGGGAAAGATACAGGCAGCCCACCTCACGCTTGGGCTTGGCGGGGGAGGAGCCTACGACAGCGAGCGAGAGTAGGGTGGCCGCAGGCAGCCATAAATACGCAGTGTGTGACTGCGTCGCACTCGCAGAGCCTCTCAGCCTGAGTCAGTCCAGAGACTAGCAGACTCGCAGGAAGCCAAAGCCAGCCAGGAGCAAGCCCATGGAAGAGGGGTAAGAATGGGGTATCACATGCATGCGGAAAGAGGTGGAAGGTGTGGGTGTGATTAGGCAGGACACTGGTGTGGTTATGTGGTTGGGCGCGGTTAATTTAACCACTCCCATAGGCGCCAGAGAAAATCTTGCACCCAGGTGCCAGGCACCCCAGGCTCGCCCCTGCCAACATTCCTCAGCAACCGTATCAGCATCTTTTTGAGTCCATGCCAAGAAGAATATTGGCAGTGATCAGAGCTAAAGGTGGACCAACTTGTTATTAGTGTCTCTAATTTTTTCGCCACTCAGTGTAGAACAGGTGTCCCAATCCTGGCTGCAGGGGAGATGGCTGTTACTAGATGAAGATCAGGCCTCATGCTACATACCGAGTTTCCCCGAAAAAAAAAGACAAAGTGTCATTAATTTTTGCTCCAAATGTTGTGCTAGGGCTTATTTTCAGGGAATGTCTTATATTTCTGTGAACACAAAAGTGTGCTGTGTATCCTGTCTTCCTCACTGAGCCACCTCTTCCTTTGCTGGCTCCACCTCTTGTGTGCCCCTGTGTCCCCCTTGTACCTACAGTGTCCTTTCAGGGGATGTCTTCTTTTCAGGGAAAAAGGGTATCTGCAAGAATATAGTGCTGGAATGAGGGCACCAGTAGAGGAACGGGAAGGTTCTATAGGACCCAGATCCTTCCCTCTCCATAGGGGAGTATCTGTTCATATTTTTAATTGGTTTCAGGCCCAGAGGACCGATGGTTATGTGGCACCAACAATCTCGTTTATCTTAGGATGTTGTGTTAGCCGCTGGCTATCTGTGAGTTCTGATCCACATTACCTATATAGTTCTCGGTCTTGCAAAATAATGTAATCTGTGTGAAACCTTCCTCCACCACCCGTGCCATAATATGCAAATGGCAGATTTCTGACACCAAACTGAGCACCAGCCGTGCCCCAACCCTCCCCGTAGCTTCATTGCTACAGATGGATGTTGTGGACGTTGATTAATATGGGTGAGAGATGAGGTGACCAGATAATACAGGACTTCCTCCTTTACACAACTCTGATAATCTGCACAAGAAAAGCTTCGGCTCCTGCAATTCTAACCAAATACTTTTAAAAAGTCAACAATTCACAAGAGTAATAACTTCATTTGCCTGGAATGATTATTCATGATTATTTATCACTTTTTTCTAGGCGTGTACAGCTGTTCTGTTCCGTGCAGGTGCTGACTGTGCGCTCCAGCTCCTCCCCCTTTCCATAAAGCAGAAATCAAAGCAAAACCATCCTGGAGTGTGCGGGTGCGTGGACTAAGTATACTGGGATTAGCTTGCCTCCGCCTTCCTTCCGATGCACTCCATGCAGTTTTCCGTCTTCTTACACTTCTACCTTCTAAACTGAACGCCCACTCTCAAAGCAGAAGTGTTAGAAGATGGAACGCAGCATGGAACAAATCAAAAGGGAGGCGGTGTCTTAGGTGAGTTAATCCTTGCAAAACACACACTATTTAGCTTTTTCGTGAAATCGTTCTCGCTCATCATCATGCCTGATGTACAGCAAAAGGCTGCCCAAAACCGTCAAAAACATTTGTTTAGGAAGACTTCTAGTAAAATTGTGAACGGAGCCCTTAAAGTGGGTCTGAGATAAAAAAACTTTTACTCATTGCATAATAGTGTTCCTTTCATATAGTTTATAGGGCATTCCTCAAGCCAAATACTTTGTTTTGTTTTCATACTGTAATTCCCTATAAACTAAACAAGTCCCGCCCACAGCTCCTTTTGTGCCTCGGCACTGTAGCAAGGGCTTATGGGAGCTCAGTCTGGGCAGGAGGAGGTTAGTAGCCAGTGATTTCAGAG
The DNA here is from genome assembly GCF_040937935.1 of Hyperolius riggenbachi. Taxonomy (NCBI): domain Eukaryota; kingdom Metazoa; phylum Chordata; class Amphibia; order Anura; family Hyperoliidae; genus Hyperolius; species Hyperolius riggenbachi. The sequence goes on from NC_090648.1 coordinate 63,265,862, forward strand.
GCAGAGGGGAGGAGGGAGGTGGAGAGGGGACTGAATTTACACACAGGCACGCTGATAGCATCTCCAGCCCTTAGCCTGTGACAAACAGAACATGGCTGTCATTGTATCACAGGAATAAATAATCAAAAACGTTTGAAGCTGTTTGCAGCTAGATATGCTGTGTAAACTATCTTAACTTATAAGCTATATAGACAAGTTACTTGTTATAGTTAGTTTTTCATCTCGGATCCGCTTTAAACCCCAGGGTGTCAGCCAAGCAAGAACTCAAGGCTAGCAGTCTGTTTCTTTTTCCTTGGATTCTTTTGGGAGTTTGTTTGTTTTTGTTTTGAAGGCATTTTAAATTTACACCAGATATGGTTTTAAGAATGCCAGTTGCCTGACTGTCCTGTTTATCCTCTGCCTCTAATACTTTTAGCCACAGACCCTGAACAAGCATGCAGCAGATCAGGTGTTTCTGACTGAAGCCTGAATGCATTAGCCACATGCTTGTTTCAGGTGTGTGAATCAGACACTACTGCAGCCAAATAGTTCAGCAGGACAGCCAACTGGTATGGTTGAAAGCAAACTCGAGCTGGGGCATTACGCAAGAGCGTTTCGTGGGCGGGGGGGGGGGGTGGGGTAGGGGGGAGTCTGTAACCGCTGCATGTCAGCGTGCACCAGCGCCACGCACACGGCCCATCGTCGTTCTGCCCCAACAGCTGTCCGTGCGGCACATGCGCAGTGGCGCAAAAGCACTAACACAGGGACATGGGACACAGAGACAAAGGCTAATTATTATATAGTATTATGTGTCTTGTGATGCAATAACCCAATCAAAAGCAGTTTACTTACCTCCATAGTAATACTGATCCACTGTCTTCAGCCAGCCCACATCATTGTGTGTGTGAGGGATCAAATGTACGTTCAGGAAGCCATCAGGAGCTGCTGGGCAGGTCTGTAAGATGACAGAAGGTTCATGTGTTCAGAACTGTGCATAACCTCATAAACACACCTTCAGCATGGTCTCGCTTCATTCTCTCCTCAGACAAGGCACCTCCCATTCCCCCAGGTCCTCTGTACATTGGCATCTCCATCTACCTTCCCCACTTCCCCTAAAAAATGAACCTTAGTCCTTTCTCCCCTGTAGTTACTGCATGCCTTCACTCCTCCCTGGACACCCCACTTCACCTTTCATCAAGCTGCAGCTCTGGGGTAGAGTTAGATAGCAAGGACAAGGGGCTTGATTCACTAAACACAGCGCCGCGTAACAGCGCGAGTTAGCTGCTAGTGAATGCATGCGCCTTAAGTGTCCCTGCGCGCTATTGGCTGCGTAGCGAGCAGAATCGGGAAGCACTCTGCGCAGGCTATGCTACTGAACTGCAGCATAGCAAACGCTAATCACTTTAGTTCCGCTCCACTCCTCCTGCCCTGAGCACCAGCGGGTCCAGTCACATTAACCACTTTCGGACCAGCGGTCTCCGGGCACCTAAGGACCAGAGACTACTGGTCCAATCCCGACGAATCGCCGCACCTTACCGCCGCAACCGCCGTCATCGTCGCTCGCCGGGACCCCCAGGATACAGACTCTTCCGTCTCTATGGCGGAAGAGTCATGTGAGCGGGTCAGGAGCCGCTCTCATTGGCTCCTGACCCTGTTTTCCCATGTACGCCAATGGGAGCTGCTTACATGAAAGACAGGGCCAGGAGCCAATGAAAACGGCTCCTGCCCGGCTCACAGTGCTCTGCCATCATAGAGCATGCGCATTTCGGTGGGTTGAACGCGATGGGAATGGCAGGGTGTGCGGTTAATGGGACGTAGAAGATACGTCCGGTCAGGACCGCAGCGCCCCCTGCCCGCCGTAGATTTGTACTGCGTCGGGCCAGAATCGGTTAAAGGACCTCATCCCCACACTCTAATTGTCCCAATAGGCTGTCACTTCACACTGCCCTTATTCAATTCACTTTTTCTCCTAGCTGATATTTTTCAAACCTCATCAATAAAATGTCTTTTGAAGGGAACCTGAACTCAGAACTTCCTCTTTGCGCTAAAAGATAAGCAGCAGCATAATAACTTTTACAGAAAAACATTTGTTGCAGTTGATAGAAAGCCTGCAATAATTCTCTGTCGTGCCTACTTCCTGTTTTCATTGGAAGCAGACAAAGGGTTAACAACCTGTGTTTACATATTAGCTGGGTATGCCAAAGCTCCTGGGAATTCTGTGCTGACATAGCTGAAGAGATGAAATTAAAGTTGTGATTAGTCACAGATGAGGGTGAACTACACAAGCTAAACTCTCTACATACATCCAGGCTGGATTGATCTGTGTTTTCCTTGTCTTGTCTTGTGCATGAGTACAGGTCCACTTTAAACCACCAGCAAGCAAGAAAATTAATCCTCATCTCCTAGATACTACCTTTTATCCTCAGCAGCCCTTCAAGCCCCCAGGCCTCTCATACATTATCCTCTCTGTCCAACTCACCCCAGACATTGCACCCTTATCAAACTTTCCTCCCTGTCCCCCAACACACTGGCCTCATCAATGACCTCTCTCCCTGACACTGCCTTTGGTCCCTCATATGTACCACCTAAGGCAGCTGAAATAATTTGGCCTACTATAAAAACTAATGGTGCAGTTCTACACTGCGAGCATCAAATCCATCATGACATAATCTATGACTTTTTGGTTTAGCTCCTGCTCAGTACAGGAAAAGGTGAGACTGCAGCGCATCATCCGATCAGCAGAAAGAATTGGCTGCAGCTTACATTCCCTGCAAAATCTTTATGCTAGCAGGTGCAGACAGAGAGTGACCAACACGTCCTGAACCCTCTCACCCACGTAGGAGAGAAATCGCCGCCGGGAGACTTGGGCGCAGGATACAGCCGGTATTGCTTATCCTGTTGCTGCACAAATTTGCCGGCGACGTTAAATAATATTCCCCCTCTAGGTCCACGTAGATAGTGGGGGAATGAAATAATTTGCAGTGTTCGCTCTCACCCTGCTCACTCCATCTTCCAGCTTATGCCTTCAGGAGTGTTATACCGGTCAGTCACAACTAAAACTTCTTGCCACAGGAACAGCTTCTTCCCTCTGGCCGTAGCCATGCTTAACCCTCCTGGCGGTCTATTAAAAACCGCCAGGGGGCAGCACAGCAGTTTTTTTTAACTCATGTAGCGAGCCTAGGGCTCACGACATGATAGCCGCTGTGCAGCGGCATCCCCCCACCCGCTCCGATCGCCTCCGGCGATCTGCGATCAGGAAATCTCATTCAAAGAACGGGATTTCCTGGAGGGCTTTTCCCGTCGCCATGGCGACTGTCGTGATGACATGTCCCGATCCACCCCTTAGCTCTGCCTGGAGCTGATAGGCCAGGCTGCGAAAGGGGTCTGTGGAAAGGGGGGGGGGGGGCGGCGCAGCGGGTAGCGGCGAATCGGCTAGCTGCGTGTAGCAAAAAAAAAAAGTATGCAAATCAGCCCAGCATGGCCTGAGAAATCCTCCTGCGCGGCCTACCCCGAACTACGTTACGGGGTTACCGCCAGGAGGGTTAAAGTGAACCTCCAGACTAAAAATCTGCTCAGCAGAAACTGAAAAGGCTTGGTGTTTCTTTAACAGTTTCACAGCCTCAGAACTTTGTTTTTCTTATCCAAGCCTCATTTTATGCTGCACAGAAGAAAACTGCCCGGGCATTTTTCCCCTGATGCTGTGCAAAGCATGCTGGAATTTCTGGTGGTGGTGTTCTCGTTCTGCTGTTTGGTGCAATTTTTTTTTTCATTTTGAATTTGAGATTTGAAGTCTAGCGTGCGCAGCTAGGAGGGGTGATCAGGACACAGGACAGTTGGAACTGTGTCTCATGCTCCCTGTCACCTCCCGTCAACCAAAAAGATGGCTGCCCTCATGAAATCACAAACATTTGCCTGTTCTTTTAAAACAGGGTGGGTAAGAGATATTACCGATCTATTTTAATTAACATAACTAATGTAACTTAATGACAGGATGTTTGTTTAGGCTGAAGTTCCCCTTTAAAGCAGAACCCCGCTAGAATTGCTAGGACTTAAAAGCATTACAGCACAGAACTGGAAATGAACACTTCTCACCCTGTTCACTGCCACTATAACCTACATACTGTCCTTGACTCATAATATGTATAAGGTCTGTCCTTGTATTGTTTTGTTCAGGGCTGTGGAGTTGGAGTCAAAGCAATTTTGGGTACCTGGAGATGGACGTTTCATAAAGTGAGGAGTCGGATGATTTTGCCAAGTCAAATTCCTTGTAAGTGCAAACTTATTTGGCCAAATAATTGGATTCTGTTACAAACTTGCTCCATTTGTTTTTACCAAACATGCTGCAACCCTGCTTTCTCCTAACACTGCCTCCTTCCAGTGCCTACCCAAGGTGAAGCCGTGCTCCAAAACCTCCCCCCACCAACCACCAGGATACAGCACAGTCCTTTTTCCTCTGGTTCTCCATACACTGCCCTTCCAATTTATCTCAAAAGTGAACATTTTCAGCTTCCGCACAGACTTTCCCATCGCTCCATAGTCCACCTTGCAATTTCCACTCTGTACATCCCCTGCACTCCCCATCCAATATTACTTTCCTGGTTCTGTGATAACAAGGGGCTTCATTAAATCTAACAGCAAAACTCTGAAGGCACAGAAGCAGTGTACAAAAATCATCCAACAAATAGGTTTATGAACTACCGACTCCAGGTACCCAAAAATTGCTTCGACTCCTACACTCCTCAGCCCTGCACACAGGCCTTCCATGTGGATAAAGCTGGCCACTAACGGTCCAATTTCTAGCGAAAAATCGTTCATGCGATCAGAAATTCTGATCGGACGAAAAATCGTTCACTACACCATCAACTAACCAATCTTTGCTTCCTATCTATCACGACCACCAAGAAAATCCAAATTTTCGTTAGACGAAAATTCATTCGTGCGACATTTTTTTCACTCGTTCATAATCGATTGTGTCCATCAATGGAGATTATTTACAACCAATCCGATCAGAATTTCTGATCACTCGAACGATTTTTCGCTAGAAATTGGACCGTTAGTGGCCAGCTTTAGAGCATGCATGGAAATATACAGTACGTTCACACAGATGTAGCATTCCATCAACAGACGCAAGGCTTATGCTAGACATCATGACTTCCAGACCGGAAATCCCTTGCAGGATCTTGTGATCAGTGAGGTCACTTCCTGCAGGGGAGGAACTCTAGTCCCAGTCAAGAGTGTTTGGGAGAGGTGTTACTCAGCACAGTTTTCCTGCATGCTCTGAATCTGTGCTGTGGAACCAAAAATGGTAGCCAAAGTCCAGGACGCTTCAAACATTTCTGTTATTCAAGTAAGAAGATCACTTCAAAATAAACTCTCAGAAAGAGGAAATGGAACAATTGTTCAGCATAAAAGAAGAACCAGTTTTTAGCTCAGAGGTTACTCACAGAGGTTTCATTAGAACTGATAAGACATCTTCTTGCGTGCAATCAGCTTACAACAGTTGTACAGTTCCAGTCACTGTGACCAGCTCAAGCAGTGCTAGAGATATTAAGATAATAGGGGAGGGGGGGGGGGGGGGGAACACAGCAACAGACACTACACCCTTGTACAGACATAAGGCATGTTGCCCTATGGCAGGGTCAGGAACAGTTTTGGCTGAGAGAGCCATAAACGCCACATATTTTAAAATGTAATTCCATGAGAGCCATACAATAGGTTTCAAACTGGGACAGTGCGCATGCGCAGAGGGCCAACAGAGGGCTCACGTCTCTGCTGCCATGGTGATGTGTACACAGTCGATCCTGGCAGCGTAAGTGTCACACGTCTTCAGCTTCTCTTGGGTTTTAGCAACATCAGCAATTTCCCTGAGAGCCAGACAGGAGAAATCCCGACTAACAGCTTGTACATCTAGCTAGCTGACTTGGGGGTTGATTCACTTTGTAGGACGAGATCCCCACACTTTGGCCTAATAGTGTTAATTGACCGGCAGCCTATTGGGCCAATCAAAGTGCGGGGATCCCGTCCTAGAAAATCACTGGACCTGATAGTGTCCAGGGTAGAATGTTAGGTTGGGGGGAGGGGGGGATCGCGAGTAAGTTAGTAGTGCATGCTACAGCAGTAGCATGCCTAGTTTGAAAATTTTTCTTGCGCTGTCACACTAAACTGCGCTGCTTGAGCACGTGTTCTGTTGCTATGATGGGGAGGCAGAGGGCAAAGGGAGCAGCGAGGATAAGACGTCAAACTGGACCCTGGAAAGCATAGAGAACAATGCTCTTGCAAGGAGGGATGGGCGTCGCTGTACTCATGCTGGATTTTAGGTGGTCATTATCTAACGCCCCAGCCAAGTTTCATTTGGCGTGTGTTCAGATTGTTAATACAACACCCAAAGCCAGTAACGGTCGATCAGTAGTGGGTGCATTGAATTACAGTGCATGCCGTCACCATATCAATCATGTGGTTCAGTTGCTATTCAGTCGGGTCTGACTCTTTGCAACACCATTGACCACAACAGGCCAGGTCCCATCTACTGCCTCTCTAAGATTGTCTAAGATCATGTATCAATCAATAGTCAAAATAAATAACCTCCACTTCTCTTCAAGTTAGGCTGAAACAGTTTTCATTCCATTATTTTTGGGACACTCAGCAATATTTAATCAAGTCCTAGGGTTGCTCAAAATCAAAATTATCACTTACTGGCCAGGGGAAAGGAGGATTAACTTACCCATGCTGCCACCGATAATCGATGCTTTCCATTCATGTTTCACCTCATTCCCATGCTTCCTCCAACCCAGAAGAAGGAAGCATGGGAGCGACGTGGAACGCGGGATGAAGGCATCGGTTATAGGCAGCGGCATGGGTAAGTCAACTCCCTCTCCCCCGTGGTAAGTGCTATGCGTAATTTCCATTACTAGCAACCCTATCAAGGACAACAATACAGTCTTTAACCTCCTTAGCGGTAATCACAAGTTCAGCTCGGGGGGGGGGGGGAACATGCCAGGAGCGGTAACCCCAAGCTGAACTCATGGTAGCTGCCGGGAGATTTTTAACATTTTAACTCACCTCCTCGGGGATCCCAACATCGGCACCCATTCTTCTTCCTTTCCCCCGAGGCTCCGCTTCCCCCTAGTGAGATCGCCGTCTGTCGTCCTGACAACAGCCGACAATCTCACTATAAGGTTACAGCGCCACCTGGAGGACAGAGGGAAAATTGCATCCCTGGATCCCATGAGGTGAGTGAGCGCTGTGCTGCTACAGAACTCGCTGGCAGCATGATTTTTCCCAGGTTTTAGGATCTAAAAGCATGCCAAAAATTGCACTGCTTTTAGACCCTAAAATCCAGAAAGAATCATAACGCAAAGGGGGTTAAAGTGTACCTGACATGGGAAAAGGAAAAAATATATGTACATACCTGGGGCTTCCTCCACTCCCTCGCAGTCCTCTGCTGCCTGGATCATCTGCAATTGGCCCAGGAAAGTCCTGCAGTGCCAGTTGGTGAAGGTACAGTCCAGCCATATGTGCTTCCGTTGCCGGGAACGTTCTACGCAGGGCCGGATTTGTACTCTTTACTGCCCAAGGCCGCTGTCACCAGCTGCCCCCTCCAGTATAGGTAGGCCGACCCCCACCCCCCTTCCCTCTAGTATAGGTAGCCAGATGACTCCCTTAATCCCTCCTTTTCCCACTTCCCCCCTTTCAGTATAGGTAGCCAACTCGCCTTCACACCACAGCAGCCATCATTGTCACTCATTTCTCTGCTCATCTCAAGTGCAGAAGCTTCCTTTTCCGCTAGGTCTCCAATGCCGCCCAAGTCCATACCCGCCGGCTACAATGCAAACGTGTACAGAGTGCCGTGATCAGCGCTCGCCTGATCTCCCTGCATTGCAGCATTTGCAAATTTGCAAATGCTGCATAAGGTCAGCCTGCTGCTTTGGTGCCCTTGCTCCTGCTGTGCCCTAGGCCATGGCCTAGGATGCCTTGTCCTAAATCCGGCCCTGGTTTTACGCCAACTGGCCCCGACTGAAGGATTTACCCGGTCCAATTGCAGACGATCCAGGTGCCGTAGGAGGGAGAGATTATTTTGGATGGGGTTGGAGGAAGCCCCAAGGAATGTTTGTGTGTTTTTTTTCCCCGTCTCATATTTACTTTAAGCCATGGGGCCATAGGCAAAAAAACAGACATCAGTACAATGATGAAAAATGTCAAGGGTAAGAGAGCCCCACCCAGTTGCCTGTGGATAAACATAAATGTTGATACAATGTAGACAAACAACCATAACTAGATACCATGAAACAAAGGGAATGAAACATCTTGTGTCAGATAAAGTAACAATGCTGCCACCAGAGTCTGAAACAAACAGCACAGAAGTATAAAATTCCAGTGAAAGAGTACCGCAATGCTTCTTCAGATAATCACACCCTAAAGATCATATCTTGAGATAAAAAAGCACTAGTACAGTTCCACCCCAGAACACTTTGCAGCTGATATATACAAAACAGTCCAGAGACTTTTTTTTTTTTTTTTTTTTTAAAGGAACAGCATCAGTCTTTATTCCTCAAAAGTCAAATTCTCCTCAATTGCAGTTGTGAAATGTAGACAGGTTACAAAAGATCCAATTCACAGAACCAAACTGCCTGACACCTATCACAGCCAAAAGCCGCTTCCTCAAAGGCACACGAATATACAAATGTCTGTTAAAATTACATAATGCATACGAAAATATAATCAGTTCACCTACAATCAGATGCTTGCGCACAACAGGAAACAGTGAGCATGCCACCACAAAATAGCATAAGGTGTGTGTAATTTTAACAGATTTACAGTATATATCCGTGTGCCTCTGAAGAAGCGGCTTTTGCCCATGAAACGCATGTCAGGTTGTTTGGTTCTGTGAATTGGATCTTTTGCAACCGGTCTATATTTCATGACTGCAATCAAGGAGAATTTGTACTTCTGAAGCATAAAGACCTTTAAAAAACCCCAAAAGTCTCTGGACTGTTTTGTATAGATCATTATTACAGTTAGCTGTACATAAAAACAGTGTTGGTATAGATTGTGCATAAGCTCTATACATTTTAACCAAACATTAAAGAAAACCTGTAACAAGAAAAAGTTCCCCTGGGCGATACTCATCTCGGGTGGGGGAAGCCTCCGGATCCTATCGAGGTCCTCCTGTGTCACACCGTGGTCTCGCTATTCCCCTCCAAACAGCGGGGATGTAAATATTTACCTTCTCAGCTCCAGTGCAGGCGCAGTATCCGCTCTCTGCTTGGAGATAGGCGGAAATAGCCGATCGCTGTCAGGCCGCTCTACTGTGCAGGTGCAAGTCTCCTGCGCCTGCGTAGTAGAGTGGACCAGACGGAGATCGGCTATTTCCGCCTATCTCCGTGCTGAGAGCTGCAACAGCGCCCCCACTGAAACCAGGAAAGGTAAATATATAGCCTTGTCGAGCCTGGATTGCCAGAGACTTCGGGGGAGCCAGCGCTGGACTGCCTGCAGCTACAGGGGAGGGGGAAGCCTCACTGGGACCCAGAGGCTTCCCCTTCCTGAGTTAAGTAACCCTCAGGGGACTTTTTTTTCAATACAGGGTCTCAATAGCAATCCGTTTGCTAAACAGCATAATGAAATCCCAAATAACCAGCACCCATCATCCTACAGAATTATTGGTCCATATCTCTCACAATAGCTTAAAGGGAACCTAAACTCAGAAGGATATGGATTTTTCCTTTTAAAATAATAATACCAGTTGCTTGGCTGTCCTGCTGATCCTGTGTCTCTAATACTTTTAGCCACAGCCCTTGAACAAGCATGCAGATCAGGTGCTCTGACTGAAGTCAGGCTGGATTAGCTGCATGCTTGTTTAAGGTGTGTGATTCAGCCACTACTGCAGCTAAAGAGATCAACAGGACTGACAAGCAACTGGTATTGTTTAAAAGGAAACATCCATATCCCTCTCAGTTAAGGTTCCCTTTAAAGTGAACCTGAGCCGAAGCTCGGGTTCAAAATGTAACCCTTACCACTTAGAGGGGGAAGCCTCAGGATCCTAATTAAAAAAAACAAACAAAAAAAAAAAACACTTTCCTCGGTTGTTCCAAGCCACCCCGTTGCTGAGCGCGCAGCCCCCGTTCACATCGGGGCCACACAGCTCATCTTACTGGTTGAAGTGCACGCAATGGCTCCGCAAGCCCGCCCGCACATGCAGAGTAGCACAGAGTCTGCACATGCGCAGGCAGGCTTAGTCGGCCATGGCACACACTTCAACCAGGAAGTGGCCCTGATGTAATTAGTGACAGTGATAGACAGCTTCAGATAAGGATTTACTACAGGGAAGTTCAAAGAGTCATTTCTGCTTTGTTTTATAGTTTAAAATAGTGTTCGATTTGGAAACTGCAAATATTAGAGAATGATGCAGTGTTTATATAACTGCTATATAACTGATAATAAAAATATATTCTCTTTGCTACTAATGTAGTATTAGTTACTCGTACTACACATACAATAAATATATATATATATATTTTTCCTTCAATGTCACTTTAAAAGGGAACCTAAACTGAGAAGGATATGGATTTTTCCTTTTAAAATACCAGTTGCCTGTTGCCTGACTCTCCTGCTGATCCTGTGTCTGTAATACTTTTAGCCACAGCCCCTGAACAAGCATGCAGATCAGGTGCTCTGACTGAAGTCAGGCTGGATTAGCTGCATGCTTGTGTCAGGTGTGGGATTCGGCCTTCACTGCAGCCAAAGAGATCAGCAGGACTGCCAGGCAACTGGTATTGTTTAAAAGGAAACATCCATATTCATCTCAGTTAAGGTTCCCTTTAAAGGACAACTGAAGCGAGAGGGATATGGAAGCAGTCATACTGCTTTCCTTTTAAGCAATACCAGTTGCCTGGCTATCCTGCTGATCCTCTGCCTCTAATACTTTCAGCTATAGAACCTGAACAAGCATGCAGCAGATCAGGTGTTTCTGAGATTCTGCATGCTTGTTTCTGGTGTTATTCAGACACTGCTGCAGCCAAGTGGATCACAGGGCTGCCAGCAACTGGTATGGTTTAAAAGTACATATATGGCAGCCTCCATATTCTTCCAACTACAGTTGTCCTTTAAAGAAAACTTGTAAGGTAAAAACTGCCCCTGGGGAGTACTTACCTCTCAATCCTAATGAGGCTTCCCCAATATTCTTTACATCGGAAAGCCATCGCTGGCAGCACCCGGAAAAACACAAAACCAAACCAACAACATGTGCCCGGTGCATGCATGTACACTAGCGTCTCTCCATTAGGGCTCTGGCAGAAATAGGCGAGCCAGACGCGTACAAGAGATATCGGCGCAGGAGACTTGGGCGCAGGATACAGCCGGTATATGGCTGATCTTGCTGCTGCACAAGTCCCGGCCGTGCTAATTACTATTCCCCCTCCAGGCCGCCATTGATGGTGGGGAATGAAATAATTTGGCTTCCAGTTATTGTGTTTCAAAAGCAACTTCAGCTCCGTCTTCTGACGGCCGCCGAAGTTACTCCCTGTGCCTGCTATAGCCGTAATTCCTATTACGGCCTATGGTGGCGCCAGCTGCCCTCAAGTCTCCTGCGCTGGATTCACCATGTTCGAGCCAGACTGGGTCCGCCTTACTGCACAGGCGAATTGCCGCAATTTTTATCCAAAATCAAAAGGGAGAGTTTTTTAAAAACAGAAAACGCATTGCTGATGGATCAGAAAGAGCTCTGCAGTGAGTCTCAGGTCTAAGTCACGGGACAAAGTGTTAACTAAGATTGAACATTTATTGAACAGACTCAAACTGACAGAACTATAGCAAACATATGGGGCAGCTCCACCCCCTTCTGCAGAGTAGTGCAGTGGAGCAGTTTAATATTTACCTGCCCCAGAAAATCTTCATGATAAAATGTGGCCCAAGACAAGATGCTAGCCACACACGGGGGATTGGATGCCAATGTTTCAACTAGAAACTGTCACTGGTGAGCTCCTCTGGATGGGAAGGCAGGTTTCATTCTTTTACTGCTTACAAGGATGCACATTTCAAGCTCTGGAAGGCCACATAAAATGGCAAGGAGGGCTGCATTCAACCCGTGGGCCTTGTGTTTGACACCTGGATTAGATTGTTAACTCCTCTGAGGACAGTCAGTGACATGACTACATACTCTGTAAAGTGCTGCAGAAGAGGTCACTGCTTTATGAATGCATAAATAATGAGGATAATAATAATGATAATAATAAACATTACACTATGACTATGGTAGGGATTAGACTGTGAGCTCTTCTGAGGACAGTCAGCGACATGATTAGGTACTCTGTAAGGTGCTATAAATGTCAGTGCAGTGCAGTAGAAATACATTATATTAATGATGTGTCTCTTACAAACCCATCAGATGCCTTTGCTGGAATTATTTGCATGAAATGCGCTCTTCTGGTAGTTGTATGTGTGCACCGTACTTCCTGTTTGTGACAGTCTTTCAATCCACTTAGTCAACTGACTACAGAACCCCTTAGGAATTAGTATGATGACCCAGAATGAACCACACTGAGCCAGCCTAAAGGTGGCCACACATTATACATTCTGACTGTACAATTTTTATATAATCTCACCAACATCCATGTAGTATAACAGCAATAGATTCACTGTGACTTGGATATATTTTTCATTTAGTCTCTTATACTACATGAAAGTGGCGATTGATTGTACCGTCAGATTGTATGATGCGTAGCAAGCTAAAGGCTTTTAAAGCAGCCAAAGAAAGTTGTGCAATCCAGGCAACCAGTGGTCTTTTGGCAGCTAGTAACAGTTGTGCAGGCTGGGTCAGCCAGCAGTCTGTTGGCAGCTAGTGACAGTTGTGCAGGCTGGGTCAGCCAGTGGCCTGGAGGCAGCTAGTGACAGTTGTGCAGGCTGGGTCAGCCAGTGGTCTGTTGGCAGCTAGTGACAGTTGTGCAGGCTGGGTCAGCCAGTGGTCTGTTGGCAGCTAGTGACAGCTGTGCAGGCTGGGTCAGCCAGTGGCCTGGAGGCAGCTAGTGACAGCTGTGCAGGCTGGGTCAGCCAGTGGCCTGGAGGCAGCTAGTGACAGCTGTGCAGGCTGGGTTAGCCAGTGGCCTGGAGGCAGCTAGTGACAGTTGTGCAGGCTGGGTCAGCCAGTGTTCTGTGGGCAGCTAGTGACAGTTGTGCAGGCTGGGTCAGCCAGTGGCTTGGAGGCAGCTAGTGACAGTTGTGCAGGCTGGGTCAGCCAGTGGTCTGGAGGCAGCTAGTGACAGTTGTGCAGGCTGGGTCAGCCAGTGGTCTGGAGGCAGCTAGTGACAGCTGTGCAGGCTGGGTCAGCGAGTGGCCTGGAGGCAGCTAGTGACAGCTGTGCAGGCTGGGTCAGCCAGTGGTCTGTTGGCTGCTAGTGACAGTTGTGCAGGCTGGGTCAGCCAGTGGTCTGTTGGCAGCTAGTGACAGTTGCGCAGGCTGGGTCAGCCAGTGGTCTGTTGGCAGCTAGTGACAGTTGTGCAGGCTGGGTCAGCCAGTGGTCTGGAGGCAGCTAGTGACAGTTGTGCAGGCTGGGTCAGCCAGTGGTCTGGAGGCAGCTAGTGACAGTTGTGCAGACTGGGTCAGCCAGTGGTCAGTTGGCAGCTAGCGAAAGTTGTGCAGGCTGGGTCAGCCAGTGGCCTGGAGGCAGCTAGTGACAGCTGTGCAGGCTGGGTCAGCGAGTGGCCTGGAGGCAGCTAGTGACAGCTGTGCAGGCTGGGTCAGCCAGTGGTCTGTTGGCAGCTTCTGACAGTTGCGCAGGCTGGGTCAGCCAGTGGCCTGGAGGCAGCTAGTGACAATTGTGCAGGCTGGGTCAGCCAGTGGTCTGTTGGCAGCTAGTAACAGTTGTGCAGGCTGGGTCAGCAGGTGGTCTGGAGGCAGCTAGCGAAAGTTGTGCAGGCTGGGTCAGCCGGTGGTCTGGAGGCAGCTAGTGACAGTTGTGCAGGCTGGGTCAGCCAGTGGTCAGTTGGCAGCTAGCGAAAGTTGTGCAGGCTGGGTCAGCCAGTGGTCTGTTGGCAGCTAGTGAAGGTTGTGCAGGCTGGGTCAGCCAGTGGCCTGGAGGCAGCTAGTGACAGCTGTGAAGGCTGGGTCAGCCAGTGGTCTGTTGGCAGCTAGTGACAGTTGCGCAGGCTGGGTCAGCCAGTGGCCTGGAGGCAGCTAGTGACAGTTGTGCAGACTGGGTCAGCCAGTGGTCTGTTGGCAGCTAGTGACAGTTGTGCAGGCTGGGTCAGCCAGTGGTCTGGAGGCAGCTAGTGACAGTTGTGCAGGCTGGGTCAGCCAGCGGTCTGTTGGCAGCTAGTGACAGTTGTGCAGGCTGGGTCAGCCAGTGGCCTGGAGGCAGCTAGTGACAGTTGTGCAGGCTGGGTCAGCCAGTGGTCTGTTGGCAGCTAGTGACAGTTGTGCAAGCTGGGTCAGCCAGTGGCCTGGAGGCAGCTAGTGACAGTTGTGTAGGCTGGGTCAGCCAGCGGTCTGTTAGCTGCTAGTGACATTTGTGCAGGCTGGGTCAGCCAGCGGTCTGTTAGCAGCTAGTGACAGTTGTGCAGGCTGGGTCAGCCAGTGGTCTGGAGGCAGCTAGTGACAGTTGTGCATGCTGGGTCAGCCAGTGGTCTGGAGGCAGCTAGTGACAGTTGTGCAGGCTGGGTCAGCCAGTGGTCTGGAGGCAGCTAGTGACAGTTGTGCAGGCTGGGTCAGCCAGTGGTCTGGAGGCAGCTAGTGACAGTTGTGCAGGCTGGGTCAGCCAGTGGTCTGGAGGCAGCTAGTGACAGTTGTGCAGGCTGGGTCAGCCAGTGGTCAGTTGGCAGCTAGTGACAGCTGTGCAGGCTGGGTCAGCCAGTGGCCTGGAGGCAGCTAGTGACAGCTGTGCAGGCTGGGTCAGCCAGTGGTCTGTTGGCAGCTAGTGACAGTTGCGCAGGCTGGGTCAGCCAGTGGCCTGGAGGCAGCTAGTGACAGTTGTGCAGGCTGGGTCAGCCAGTGGTCTGTTGGCAGCTAGTGACAGTTGTGCAGGCTGGGTCAGCCAGTGTTCTGTTGGCAGCTAGTGACAGTTGTGCAGGCTGGGTCAGCCAGTGGCTTGGAGGCAGCTAGTGACAGTTGTGCAGGCTGGGTCAGCCAGTGGTCTGTTGGCAGCTAGTGGCAGTTGTGCAGGCTGGGTCAGCCAGTGGTCTGTTGGCAGCTAGTGACAGTTGTGCAGGCTGGGTCAGCCAGTGGCCTGGAGGCAGCTAGTGACCGTTGTGCAGGCTGGGTCAGCCAGTGTTCTGTTGGCAACTAGTGACAGTTGTGCAGGCTGGGTCAGCCAGTGGCCTGGAGGCAGCTAGTGACAGCTGTGCAGGCTGGGTCAGCCAGTGGTCTGTTGGCAGCTAGTGAAAGTTGTGCAGGCTGGGTCAGCTAGTGGCCTGGAGGCAGCTAGTGACAGCTGTGCAGGCTGGGTCAGCCAGTGGCCTGGAGGCAGCTAGTGACAGCTGTACAGACTGGGTCAGCCAGTGGCCTGGAGGCAGCTAGTGACAGCTGTACAGACTGGGTCAGCCAGTGGCCTGGAGGCAGCTAGTGACAGTTGTGCAGGCTGGGTCAGCCAGTGGTCTGTTGGCAGCTACTGACAGTTGTGCAGGCTGGGTCAGCCAGTGGCTTGGAGGCAGCTAGTGACAGTTGTGCAGGCTGGGTCAGCCAGTGGTCTGTTGGCAGCTACTGACAGTTGTGCAGGCTGGGTCAGCCAGTGGCCTGGAGGCAGCTAGTGACAGTTGTGCAGGCTGGGTCCGCCAGTGGTCTGTTGGCAGCTAGTCACAGTTGTGCAGGCTGGGTCAGCCACTGGTCTGTTGGCAGCTAGTCACAGTTGTGCAGGCTGGGTCAGCCACTGGCCTGTTGGCAGCTAGTCACAGTTGTGCAGGCTGGGTCAGCCACTGGCCTGGAGGCAGCTAGTGACCGTTGTGCAGGCTGGGTCACATTCTGTCAAAGGCCAGTGATAGTTGCATGCTGCCCTGCCCCCCCCCCCCCCCCCTCCATCCCCCCTCATAAATCAGGATCTTGGTAAACCAAACACTGATTGTGAAAGTTTTTTTGTTTTGTTGTTTGCTTGTTTTTTTATTGGGAGCAGGGGAGGATTGACAGTGCTGGAGCTTTGCACTTTATTATTTATATAGCGCTGAAATCTTCTGCAATGCAGTACAAAGCTTATTGTCTGGTCACTTAACTGTCCCTCAGAGGGGCTCACAATCTAGTCCCTACCATTGTCCTATGTGTATTTATGTATCGTGTAGTGTATGTGTCGTAGTCTAGGGTCAATTTAGGGGGGAACCAATGAACTGATCTGTATGTTTTTGGGAAGTGGGAGGAAGCCAGAGTGCCACGCAGAAACGGGGAGAACATACAAACTCCATGCAGATAGTGCCTTGACTGGGATTTGAGCTAGGGAACCCTACTGCTGTACTTTATCAATAAGCTTGATTTTGTAGTCATCTGCCCCCCTCTTCCAGGCTGTATGGAGTGTTGCTTCATAGAGACACCTTCTTAGGTGTTGTGGCCTCCATGCCCTGATGCAGCAGCAGTTTGGGTGGCTTGAAATATTAGGCAGGTTGTGTAAATGTTCTTAACAACAAGATGACCCTGTCAAGACATAACATCTATCTCACACTTTTCTCCCGGTGGACTTAAAGCGTCAGAGCTGCAGCCACTAGGGCGTGCTCTATAGGCAGTAGCGGTGTTAGGGAGTCTTGCCCAAGGTCTCCTTACTGAATAGGTGCAGGTCTACTGAACAAGAAGAGCCGAGATTCGAAACCCAGGTCACTTGTGTCTGAGGCACAGCCCTTATGCTAAGTACACACAATGCAATTTTCTGACAGACTTAAAGGGGAACTGAAGAGAGAGGTATATGGAGGCTGTCATGTTTATTTCCTTTTAATCAATACCAGTTACCTGGCAGCCCTGCTGGTCTATTTCTCTGCACTAGTATCTGATTAAAACCAGAAACAAGCATGCAGCTAGTCTTGTCAGATCAGACTTATAAGTCTGAAACACCTGATCTGCTGCATGCTTGTTCAGGGGCTATAGCTAATAGTATTAGAGGCAGAGGATCAGCAGGGCTGCCAGGCAACTGGTATTGTCTAAAAGGAAATAAACAGGACAGCCTCCATATACCCCTCTCTTCAGTTCCCCTTTAATGTCACATCGATAACTTCCAACATATCCAATCTGATTTCCGCTCGATTTTTCATAGAAATGATGAAAATTCTATCGGAAATCAGATTGGACATGTTGGAAATATGTGATCTGACAGTAAATCTGTCAGAAAATTGCATTGTGTGTACCTAGCATTAGCCAGTACACTATTCATCCCAGAGAGTTTGCAGATAAAGATCAACAAGGCATCTGTTTATCTTGCCCTGATTATTATTATTATTAATATAGCACCAACATCTTTCATAACTGTACAGAGTACCGATATTTTGTTTTGTCAATTAACTGTCCCCAAGATGGGCTCACAATCTAATCCCTACCATAGTCATATGTGTATGCATGTTTCGTGTACTGTATGTATTGTAGTCTAGGGCCAATTTAGGGGGAAGCCAATTAACCTATCTGTATGTTTTCAATATGTGGGAGGAAACTGGAGTGCCCAGAGGAAACCCACATTGACACAGGGAGAACATACAAACTCTGCGCAGAGTGCTAACCAATACACCACCATGCTGCCCATTGATAAACACAGCCAGCCACTGCTCTGTCCACCTCAATTCTCCATAGTACATAAACGTACACTCAAGTGACCCAAGCTGAGGCCCCTTCCAATAAGACAACTTATGCCTGAACATCTAACAGACCTCTTTGTCATTATACGGGTAGCAAAACAGACGCATGCCCACACTCTGTACAACTATGCCAGTACAAACACAAGGTGCACAAGGCTAATGACAACAAGGATGTCACCATCCCTTCAAAAACTATCAAGCACAGTCAGCACCTTCTTAATTTTCAGACATTTCCTTTATTACATCCAAACAGAACAAGGTAAACCCAACATTTCGCAACTGCCTGAGGCCTCTTTTTCAAGGTAATCTAGTAAGGCCCATGTTTTCGATAGGCAGCAAGGAAATCAATGCCGAAAAGCAATGAGCATGGGGGATACGCTGGGTGGCCACCTCTGTTTATTCACAGATGAGATGTGGACACTCAATGTGGCTGATGCAGTCTGCTCATTGCTTTTCAGCATTGATTACCCTGCTGCCTATCGAACACAGCTGTGAGCAGGTTACCTTGTAAAAGGGACCCCAGGCGGTGTCAAAACTTTGGATTTACCTTGTCCTGTTTGGATATATTAAAGTTCATGTCAGAATATTATAGTCCACCTCAGACAAATGTAGAAAAGGATTCTTACTTACCTGAGGGATTCTTCCATCTCCAGTATAACAAAACCAGTGCTGGTTTTGTTATACTGTGTATACTGCAAAGAAGCATAAATAAAGTGAAGTATTGGAAAAGTTTCCACTGAGGGTTGAGTTCCTATGGAACGCTTGTATATCAGAGTTGACCTTGGAGGTGTAATAACCCTCTTGACCAGTGGAACTCCCCGCATCACAGTGTTTATACCGAGGCCCGGAGACCACCTTTGTGCCATAGGGATTCTTCCATCTCCCCATCATCCACCTGTTCCCTCAATGTTCTCCTGGTCCCCTCCATTTTCCCACTGTCAGCCCTGCAAAGTCCCCAGCTCAGTCACAGACTAATGCGCACACATGGTCCCGGCCGCGCACAGTAGCTAGTAGCATTCTGCACATGTGCAGTTCATAACTGTGGTTGCTGAGAAAGCTCCTGGCCAGTGGCGTAGCTAAGGAGTTATGGGGCCCCCCAAGCACTCTATATATATATAGCAATTGATACGGCACTCCAAAACCTGCCAATGGCAACTACAGTGTCTGAGATGCAATTAGGGGATGGGGAACAGTTTGTTAATAATTACCACTGTTCAAAGTATCTATAGAAGTGATTATTATGAGCACAGGACCAATAGAGAGTAAATACTGTGGTTGATGGAGGGCCCTTCGGGGCCCCTCTGGCCCAAGGGCCCTGATGCGGTGGCTACCTCTGCAACCCCTATTGCTACGCCCCTGCTCCTGGCCATCAGAGTACAATGGAAGAAGGGTCTAGCTCGGAATAGAACATGCACAGTGGCCCACAACCCAGCTGGACCACGCTGACTTCACAGTGGCACAACTGAGGGAACCGGAAGGACGTTGAGGGAGCAGGAGGACTACAAGAGGCTGGAGGAAGCCCCAGGTAAATAAAAATCCTACTCCCATTCTTCTCAGGTTTACTTTAAGAAGGTGCTGGCTTTGATTGCTAAACTTTCTCACAAGAGGGAAACACACTAGGAGTTCTGGTTCACCATGAGCTTGCTGGGTAATCATCTGTATCACAAGAGGGAAATAGTAATAGGAGAGAGGGGGTCGCCTGCTGAATCAGCCACTTAGGTGCGGACACTCACCTGCTCCCCGCAGCCCCAGCACCGCTGCACACACCCCAGGAACAGCAGCAGGCAGAGACCCCGGATCGTGCTGCTCCCCATCCCGACTCTCAGCCTCTGGGCGCCGCTCTGCCTGCAGCCGGGAGCTTTACACCGTATCATGTGATCTGTCAGCCTCTCAGCGACCCATTCCTCTGTCATGTGACTAGCAGGCAGCTGATCATTTACTATAGGACAAGTGGTACGTCCCGCCAGCAGAGGGCGCAGGAGACGTGTATTTTGTGTAGAACAAGCTGCTTTCGCTTCTAATCACTTTTCAGGTTTATAAAGGAAGTGATACCGATTTTTGTTCTCAGAAAAGACAGAAGCATGGGTGGTTTATTTTTACCCACTCTGTACTAGATGTACTAGAAGAGAATGCAGACATTGAAAACAAACCTGAAGCGAGGGGTAAAAAACAACTTGATACTAGTAAAGCCAACCACTGCAAAAAAAATAAAATAAAAATGACTGACAAAGCTTAAAAAATGTACTGACAGAACTTTTTTTTTTTTTTACTGATGCCCCACCTGCAATACACCGGCAACCACAAAGGGCGTGAATGAGGTGGGTGCAGATACAGCAGCGGTGGACAGCGGATAGGTAACGTAATAATGTACGGGCACCAGGTGGGTTTACATCTGCATTTGGGGGATGCGGACAGGGGTTTCCTTTGCGTTTGAGATTATCACACACAGTTACTGCCACACACCCAATCAAACATGTTGGCCCGGGATTTTATAGCCTGAGTTTAGGTCAAATTGTCAATTGAACATGCTCTTGGCGGCACAGATATACATCAGATTCGATAATAATTAACTAATCTGATGGTTGATTGGCTGCCAAGTCTACTGATGTATGGCCACCTTTAGGGCTGGCTCACACCGATGGCAGGCGGCATTTGGGCGGCCGGGAAGCATGGACATCCTGTGACGTCTCGTTCGGGGGCAGTGGTACGGACGATAGTCAGCTTCCTGTCCCGACCAGTGTTACTTATCCACGCAAGGGGACATGAAGCCGCGGCGGCTAGCCAACCCTGGGCATCGCATGCAGCTTTTAGGGCCGGCCAAACAGGCGCGTTAAATCGGGATCAGAACGTCACGTTTGTGCAATCGGCGGTAACCGCGCGATGCTAAACGCTCCCATTCACTTGAATGGGAGCATTTAGCCAACGAGTCCCGAAAGCTTGGCGGTAAACGCCACCAAGCGTCTTTGTGAACCAGCCCTTAGCTAGAGCAGTGTACATTCCAGATGGACACATTAATTGATAAGCAGGCATAATCTACTAGGGAACAGAGAGGTTTGTTTACTGAGGCCACAAAATTATCATGGACTTTACTGGCAGCCCAGATTTGTTTACTTTTTTTAATGTCAGTAAGTTTACTGACGGTTGGCAACTCTGCTTGTTACTCACCTGTGGAGAGGGAAGACTCTGGATCCTATGGGTCCTCTTTCCATCACCTTGATTCCAGTGATGTCCTCTGCCAGTGAAATTATTCAATGCAGGTTGATTACGTCTTCGGTTCTCCTCAGGCACCTTCTGAAAGTACTTGCAAGTACTTATGAAGACAAGTGGATCTGTGCTGCACACGCAAGTCAGAGCTCGTGCACTACAGATGTGCATGTCCTTGGAAGCACTCGGACACGAGTGCTGGAACCCTTTTTTTAAATATTTTATATTGCATATTGCTAATGGCCACGCTACCCTCTGTGTACCAGGATGGCCGCACTGTGCAAGCGCAATGATGGCCCATGCTTGTTGTGCAGTAGCACAGAGCCATCTTGTATGGCTGTGCAGTAGCACATCGTGCATGGCTTTTTCCTCTATGCAGGAGCGGCTCCATGCGACTGCGCAGATGCAAACCCTACAGGCGTCTGTGCAGTTCAGTCTTCCTCATATGTGGAGGGGGGGGGGGGACAGCCGCAAAGAAGAAGGTTTTGGCTAGCAGCAGACGGGTCGTGGAGGATGAGAGGAGCTTCTGGAGCCTCCCCTCTACAGTGTTGTTTAAAAATATTTTGTGGATGAAGGGGGAGATCAATGAGACGCACTTCCTAACAATTTTGATTGGCACAGTTCCAAGCTGCATAGTTTGCATCTAATGTGTATGCATTAGCATGTGCATGCAGGCATCATTTGTGTCTAATCACAAGTTGTAATTTGATCCTCCCCTGTGTCACATGACTGCCTATGGCAGATAAGCTCATTTGAAATGTGCTGTAATATGTACCAACAGAGGCGCCAAGCAGAGTAAAACTATGTTCTAAAAATGATAAAAAGAGGGAAGTCGAGGTGGACTTACCTCCCTCTGGTAGTGGACATATACTCAAATGCAGAGTAAAAGATATACAATTTATTCACAGCTCCATAAAATCGCAACGCGTTTCGCGGTCAACAGTCCCGCTTCATCAGGCAGTACAGGAGTATGAAAAACTGGTTCAGGTCCATAAAGCGTGTGAGCGCCTCTGTGTTTTTTTTATGCTCCTGTACTGCCTGATGCAGCGGGACTGTTGACCGCGAAACACGTTGCGATTTTATGGACCTGTGAATAAATTGTATATCTTTTACTCTGCATTTGAGTATATGTCCACTTCCAGAGGGAGGTAAGTCCACCTCGACTTCCCTCTTTTTATCATTTTTAGAATATTGTTTTACTCTGCTTGGCGCCTCTGTTCGTACATATTACAGCACGATTAAATCCACCCCTGGTGGAGGGGTTCTTTCCCCATTTTCCTATGTACAGAGAGCGACTTTTATACCTGAGTGGGGTCAGGTACTAATACTCCCCACCTGCCTGTCAAGTGGTTGCCTAATGGTAACCCACCTTTGTGAGTATAAGAACCTTTGACATTACATTATATATTGAGCTTACCAGACAATATTGCACTATTGGGCTCTTGGTGTCCTCGGTTTTGTTTTCACAAGATCATTTGAAAGCACAGACTGTGAAAAATATGTCTGCTTCCATGAATCAGGAAGTAGAAACTGTGCAGATTTATTTTATGATTTGTATCAGCTGTAACAAATACATGTTTTTTGTTTAAAGGTTATTATGCTGGTATCTTTTAGAGCAGAGAGGAGATCTGAGTTCAGGTCCACTTTAACATCCTATGCTTTCAAATGAGCTTTTCTGCCATGGCAATCAGCTGACACATGGGAAAGATCAAATTACAGTTGTGATTAGTCACAGATGAGGGGGCATTAGACAGGCTTAACTCTCTAAATACATACAGAGTGCATTTCTCTGTTTTCTTTCTGTCCTGTGCAAGAGTTCAGGTCCACTTTAAACTGTGTTTTACTCCCCATGACAGCCACGTTTGCAACATTGCCAACATCCCTCTTTATATACCCACAATATTTGCACATTACATAAGCATTTGCACATTTGGCTGATGTATGGTAAGTAAGTGGTCAGTATGTATGTAAGTGGGAGGTGGTAAAATTTATTTTTAAAAAGTGACCCGATTGTCGAGTATCTGACACAAGCCAAACAATGTTGTTTTGCATTGAACCAGTAGGGTCTCCAATAAAGTGAGTGGTGGTAAAGCAGCATACTAGGCAGTCTTACCAGCCTGGCAGTGCTGAACAAGAGAGTTCTGCTGGCCCCAGCTGGACATCCATGCAGGTAAGTCCAGGCATACACGCTTGTGGCATGTTACACATAGGAGTTGGTGCACGAAAGAGCTAATATTGGCGCACGCAAACAGTGCACGGCAATATTACTACCGCCAGCAGTGTACCATGAGTTACACTATTAAAGCAACCCACAGTACTCTGGTACCGTAGCAAAGCTCATGTTTTTCAAGTTCCGTGGGTCGCACATATAGCGTAAATCATGGTACAAATGTTAGCGGTAGTAATACTAATATTGCTGTGCGCACACTTATACACCCTTACAGTTAGATACTCACACTATGCAAATTACTGGCCAATTTACTGTCAGATCGATTATTTCCAACATGTCCGATCTGCTTTCCGAGCATTTTCCGATAGATTTCCTATCAGAGTGAACAGAGATCGATCGGAGAATGCTCGGAAATTGATTGGAAAGCAGATCAGACATGTTGGAACATGTGTAACAGACAGTGTAACTCATGTACTCTGGGCTCCTTTTTCAGGTCGTTTACACCCTGTCAGCTCTCCCATTCCGGTACTGTGTCCTCTCGTATATGCCGGCGGTTTCACTGCTATGGCACTGACCCGGAAGTACTTACCGGGTTACTTCCTGCTCAGCGCCACAGCTGTGAAAGCCAGCATATACGAGAGGACACGGCGGCGGAATGGGAGAGCTGACCGGATGGAAAACACAATGAAGGGAACCCAGAGTAGGTGAGAGATGCTTTTTTTTTTTTTTTTTTTTTTTTTTTTTAAACACAGGTACAGGAGTACTTTAAGTTATGTTTTCTTTAGTATGGATATTCTACTAAAAGCATTGCACACTTACATCTAACTAATAAATGAATTGTGAAATAGGATTCCCATTTGCTGCTGCAAGTAGCAGTGCTTATTATACAAGTTTGGGCAATGACACACTGAGGCTCTGTATCGAATGTCTCCTGATAGTCCAGTGCAGCTCAGTCACCTGAGGGCAGACAGAAGCAGCACACTCCATATAACTATTAATAACACCAACATTCACATGTATACACCATTTCATGCCCAGGTGAGATTTCCTTAACAAAAGTAAGCGGAGAAATTCACATAATAAATCACCTAGGCTAAACATCACCGGGGGGTGATCTATACATATTGCTGTATCCAGCCGTATATAGATATAGGAAGTGTTTCTGATGCTGAATCCTGGATATTTAATGTAAAAGTTGGTATCCTGCATAATTTGCATCATTCCACTATATGTCACTACAGTGCCTCTTTATATTTTTCACTGTGCTTTTCTATATGTAAAACAATGGTCTAGTGACAGTCTAAAGCTCTGGATATCCAGCCACAACCTTGCCTCTTTTTCACCAGAACAAGGAATAGTAACAT